>NW_021621051.1:0-28251 GCF_004785775.1 Grammomys surdaster
GCAAACACTTCCCAGCATCCACAATAGTGTGCAGGTTTTAGGAATGGTTCTCCAGGTGGAGCAGTCTCTGAACGGCCTTACCTTCAGTCTCTACTCCACATGCTGTCTCCATATTTCCTCATGTTAGTACTTTGTTCACTCTCCTAAGAAGCAATGAGATATACACGTTTTGATATTCCTTCTTCTTGGGCTTCATATCGTCTTAGTATTGAAACTGAGAGTTAAATGGATTATAACAGACATAAAATTGCATTGCAGTTATTTGGAAACAGGAGACATAGACCACACCCTCAAATATTTACTTCTACAGACATACCACACTGAAGTTACAAGGCTAGTTCACAGTGATTGCATATCAGATATCCTGTGATATGAGCTATTTCCATTATAATTCCTAACAGTAGCAAAATTATAGCTAAGAATTAAAAGTAAAATACTTTTTTTGGTTTTTAGAGACAGGGTTTCTCTGTGTAGCTCTGGCTGTCCTGGAAGTCACTCTGTAGACCAGGCTAGCCGTGAACTCAGAAATCCACTTGCCTCAACCTCCCAAGTGCTGGGATTAAAGGCATGCCACAACTGCCTAGCTAGAGTAAAACAATTTTGACTTTGGGAGTTATGACAACATAAGGAACTATATTAAATAAATGGTCACAGCATTAGGAAGTTGAGAACCAGAGGTGTTGAAGGTATTGTGGTATTTACTGGTTGGAAGAAGTTAAGTAGATTTGGTCAGCTGAGCAGTGACAGGTGGAGATGTGATGGAGGAGGAGGATGATGCAAGTGGTGAGATGGAGTGGAGATACCTAGAATTGGGGAACGATTTGGGGGATTGTAAGCCTAATACAGTGAAAATTTTCTTTACATTATGATGGTGTTACTGATGAGGAGTTTTAGAATTGGGAAATACAGAGTCTCAACTGTCATCAATTCTAGTCATGAAAAGCATGCAGTGGCAGAACTTAGTTGCATTTATTTTGAGTTTTTGGCAAGAGAGTCCCGTGGAGACCATCCAACACCTCAGGCTGTTCCTGAGACAGAGGGATACTATCTGCAATCTAACAGTGGCCCCATTGCTGATGACAACAACCACACAATTCACTGAACATGGAGAAGTCAACTGGTAATTACATGGAGGTTTTTCCCTAAATTCTAGAGTTTTTGTGAGGGATGATATCCTGCAGGCTATTAAAAGAGAAACATCCAACTCAGCAACAAAATCTTTGACCTATAGTATGTTTTGCCTAGGCAATCTGTCTATGTTAGGGCAATGGTGACCCAGAATTTTTGGGAGTAGCCAACCAATGACTGTTTTACCTTATAGCCTATTCTACTAGATCGAACCCATTTCTAACAATACTTGGGGAACAAAGAATCAGAGACTAGGTAGCCTAGAGACCTGGAGTACAAAAAAAACATTGGTGATCTTTTAAAAAAGAAACTCAAATAATTTCTAAAGAAATTCAGTTCTGATCAAATATCAGTGTCCTCTCTATTCATCATCAGATGTGTTCCTCTAGTAGCAGATGGGAACAGATGCAGAGACACACAACCAGATATTTGCAGAGATTTTCTCTATCACTTCCTTCTACTCAGAGCTCAGGGATTATAGCAAGGCTTTTGATGTCCTGCTGGACTTTTGCTAATAATGACACAGAGACATCTATATAGTTTAAATCTATGGGCTTTTTGCTGGGGCAGTGTTTCATCTAGACCTCACAACTTAACTCAACTTCTTCCCTGATGTTTTCCTACCACTGATCCTCTCCCCATGGCTGTCACTGTTTCCCTCCAGGCTTCAGTCACCTCCATATGATACTCCTGTAGAACAGGAGGCACAGTGACTATAAAAGAGGACAAAGGACACCTCGGGAACTAGGCTCTCTGAATTATCTAAGCAAAGGCCATATGAGTTCATCCAGACTGAAACTCAAGTACATGGCCAACATGGGCCTCTACCAGGTCTTCTGCATCTTTGTTTTCCCTATTAGCTTAACATTTTTATGGGACACTGAACAAGTGTGTCACTGACTCTTGTGCCAGATCTAGAAACCCTTTACCTCCTGTTGGGTTAGTGTGTTCAAATTCAGTATCATACCTTTTTCTTCATCTTACTATATCTTATTTTGTCACCTTTGGAAGCTCATTCTTTGAAGTCTGTTCTTTTCTCGTAAGTGGCAGAAAGGGATGAATCAGGGAGGTAGAGGAGGTGGGGAGGAACTGATAGGAGGAAGGTAGGGCAGGCTATAATCAGGATAAATGGTATGAGAAAAGAATCGATTTTCAACAAAAGAAAAATATCCTAGCAACTGACAAAACGATCTATTATTACTTCACAAGTTGTGTATGTTGTCTGTTTCTCTTCATTTTCTTACCCTCCCTAGACTTCAATGAGTGTCTGACCTAATCATTACTTATGAAGGCAACTCCAAATGATTTGGAATTGTGGGTACCAAAAGGATTTTGACCATTACTGGAAATGTCTCCATTTTAAATAGATAGGTATATGGAGAATTACTGGGATGATATTTATAATGAGTAAGAATTTTATAAAAATTATTTCAAGTTAAGGAGTGGGTATGTTGATGAACAACCTAGTAGTCAGAATAAAACAGGGAATGCACATCCACTATAGTGAACTTTAAAGGCTTTCAAATAAAATATATTTAAGAAGACCAAAGAAGATGCAGTGGTCTCCTGCAGTCAGATATTGTCTAAATTAATAATTTGACAAGACTATAAAATTCAAAGTCGGGGAAGGAGCATTTGGGATCTGGAGCTTTAAGGTTGAGATATTTCCTGCCCAAAAAAGTAAGGATCAGCTGCCATCCCTGCCAAGCCCGCACCAGCTCTTCTTTGCTGTCTCAAGCCTGGCCTGGCCATGTGCTGCCTTTTCTTGCCTTCTCCCTCCTTGGCCATCCCTCTTGTTTTGCATCTTCCCCAGGTACCAGGGCTGTGGTGAGAAGCCCGCAGGTGGCTGGTGGGGCAGGGCAGGCATCTTACAGTGTCCTGAGGTTAGCATTATACTTTTCCAGTGGAGCCCATGACTTCTGATCAGGACGCTAAAGTTGTGGCTGAACCTCAGGCACAGCGAGTCCAGGAGGGCAAGGACAGCTCTCATCTGATGAATGGTCCTATATCACAAGCCTCTTCTCAAACAAGTTCCCTCCCAGCTTTGACTCAGGTCCCAACAACTAAGGTTTAGAGCTAAACCCTAATGAAAAAGTATAGGGGACTCATATGTTCCACTTGGAAGCAAGTAGTGCTGCTGTTGGTGTGAATGCTGCGTGGGAAGAGGCTCCTGGTCATCCTACAGACTGCGGACAGCAGGGATTGGACGCCAATGGTGATGGTGACAAAAGTTGTGAGAATGCAGTGCTCCCGGATGCACAGGAGGTAGAGCAGACAGACATGAGCACTCTGGCTCCGGACCATTCAGAATATGAACCGCTGGCTGAGAACGATACAGGAGGAAATGAGTCTCAACCAGAAAGCCAGGAAGACCCTCTGGAAGTACTTAAAAAAAATTGGAATTCTGCTTATCTAGGGAGAATCTTGCCAGTGAAATGTACCTTATATCCCTGATGGACAGTGATCATTATGTGCCAATTACAATGGTAGCTAACCTTGACCATATCAAGAAACTCAGTACTGATGTAGATTTGATTGTGGAAGTGCTAAGATCTTTACCTTTAGTCCAAGTGGATGAGAAGGGAGAGAAAGTAAGGCCAAATCAAAACCAGTGCATAGTAATATTGCGTGAAATATCGGAATCTACCCCTGTGGAAGAAGTAGAAGCACTATTTAAAGGAGATAATTTACCAAAATTTATAAACTGTGAATTTGCCTATAATGATAATTGGTTTATTACCTTTGAAACAGAAGCTGATGCACAGCAGGCTTACAAATACCTTCGAGAAGAAGTCAGAACTTTCCAAGGAAAGCCAATTAAGGCAAGGATAAAAGCAAAGGCAATAGCGATAAACACATTTTTACCAAAGAATGGATTTCAATTTCTGGACATGAACCTTTACACACAGCAGCGTTATGCTACATCATTTTACTTACCTCCAGTGTATAGCCCCCAGCAGCACTTCCCTCTGTACAGCCTGATCACTCCCAAGATATGGTCAGCAACACATAGTTATCTTGATCCACCCTTGGTAACTCCTTTTCCAAGTACTGGATTTATAAACGGGTTTATATCTCCGACCTTCAAACCTGCCACGTCTCCCCTGACATCACTCAGAAAATACCCTCCCAGAAGCAGGGAAAACTCCTTTGGTTACCAGAAGAAAAGAGAAGTTTACAAGCAGTCAGTCGCAGTCTCCAACACCACCAAAGCCTCCATCACCGAGTTTCGAACTGGGGCTGTGCAACTTCCCCCCACGACCTGGAGCTGCAGGCAATTTGAAGACAGATGACTTATTTGAAAACAGTCTTTCCAGCTTGATCATAGGATCTTCAAAGGAAAGAAAGCTCAGCACAGATGCAAGCACAAACACTGTTCCTGTAGCGGGACCCAGAGAGCCCTCCATGCCAGCACCCTGTGCTGTGTCAGCAGCGTTTGAACGCTCCCCTTCCCCGGCCCGTTTACCGGAGGACCCCAAGGTGGCAGAAAAGCCGAGGGAAACTCACAGTGTGGACAGACAACCTTCTACTCCTACTACAACTGCATGTAAATCCGTGCAGGTGAATGGAGCAGCAACAGAATTGCGAAAGCCCAGTTATGCAGAGATCTGTCAGAGAAGGAGTAAAGAGCCTGCTTCCTCCTCCCCATTGCAACCCTCAAAAGAACAAAAGCCAAACACTGTCGCCTGTGGGAAGGAGGAGAAGCTTGCTGAGCCTGTGGAGAGATACAGAGAGCCCTCTGCTCTAAGTCCACTCCTGGGGTCCCCAAAGATCAGGGGAGGCAGCCTGGGCGCTGACCCTCTCCTCCAGCTGCCTGCTAGCGCCTGAACAAGGAACAGAACACTCCTCCCAAGTCTCCTCAGTGAAAGCTGGATGGCTGGGAGGGATCTGGAAGAGCTGTATTCACCGAAAGAAGCTCTCCCACTCAGTACAGGATGAGCCGCTCTTTAGGAGCTTGCAGTGTCTGTGGGGCCCATGGGATACCTGCAAGTTACTTCCTTCTGTGAGTCGGATTTTCCCTCTCTTGGAAAAAAATGTATTTTTCAGGACTTAATTATATAATATAAAACTTATTTTAGGTTGGTGCTTAACTGGAGGTGATACAGAAGTCTGATGTTTTTCAGGATAGAAAATGTATTTATCCGAACAAATGGATATTTTGTATTAAGCCTCCACCTGGCTCTGAATGCAAAGCTATAATGAGTTTTTCTAAATTAAGGGAACTCTGCTACTTCTGTTTGGTTTTTTTGTTTGTTTTTGTTTTTTAATATCTGGTCTGCAAGTTCACATTGGTAGGGTGTCCCAGCAGACAGATGGGGGCTGATGGCACTGCAGGAACAGCCTGAACCTCACAGAGCAAGGGACTGGCAGTATCAGGGCACTGAGAAACTGGCATAGGAGCTGTGTGTTCATCTAAACCCTTAGCTAACAGGTAACTCTAGCTTTAAAACAAGATACAGATGTACATGCAGTTCTTTTTTGATCTAGTGGGCAGAATGAACCTGCACAGAGCACCTGAAACCTTTGAGTTGATGTCCTGCCAGCAAGTAACCAGCCTCTCCCTCCAGTTCCAAGTGGCTACCCTGTAAAATAAATTCAAAGCACATTGTGAATAGAACCTAGATGAAATTAGAAATTGCTGCCCACTGACATCAGACCATGAAGTTGTACCATGATGTGTGTCCCTGTGAGTCAGTGGGCTGCCTGGCTCCCATCCTCCAGTGCCTGCTCTGTCTGTGTCCCCCACACACTCTCTCTGAAGATTCCTGTCTTAGCCAGCTCTGTGTGGATGTCTTCCTGTACCTCTGAATTGGCACATGGATTTAAAAGTACCTAGCCAAGAGAGAGTGCTGTCTGTGGTCCCCCCTGCCTGGCAAGGACAGAGTCCTTGCTCTTTTACCTCCAGGACTAGGGTCTTGTTGATTGTTTTTAGAAGCTATGCACTTCTGTAGAGCAAGAGTTCAGTCAAGTTAGCATGTTCATAGTAAAGTTACAGATAAAGTATTTTGTTTTAAAATGCCGACAATTTTTCTTTAAGTATTTTAAGCAGCAGACATTAAAATATTTCCTGCTATATGTAACCATACAGCTTATTCCACAAAATGCTATTTAACAATACTGAAGATTGTTTTGGTTTCTTTTTTCTTTCTTTTTTTTTTTTTTCGTAAGAGAAATAATGACTTCCATCCAATCTTTAAAGTCTTGAATTTTATTTAAACTTGAAAATGACTTTGCCTTAACTTTTGTATAAGACAGTTTAGAGCTCACAGAGACCTGCCCCTGGGTTGGCGGGAGTGGATCGGTTACTTAGTTGCCATGGGGATCTCCTGGTGTTGGTTTTGCTGAGAACGCCTACTGTTATACAAGAACTCAGGTGGTTTTTGTAACATACCTACAGATCTTCAACAGTTGATCTTTTTCAGATTGTTGAAAAATCCTGTAAATGCAAATAGTCGCTACTGTGTTAAATCTGTGCACTTGGGAGTGTGCTCTGCCTGTACAGTGTAAATAATCAGAACCTCTGAGAAAGGTACCCTACAGAGAAGAATCTGATAAAAATTATTGATATATTATAAATGTTGCTGTTGAGCTGGATGTAGATAAACTAAATGTTGTGGTTTGAGTATTATTTTAATTTGTTAAGGTTTTTCTTTTTCCCCTTACACTGGTGTGTTGAACTGATTTTGCCTCTTTGCTGCAAAAAGGAAATGGAAAGTGTTATTAAAAGCCTTTGGATGTTTTCATACTCTTAAAAAGTATGTAAGTACATACTAATCATATGTGATGTGTGAGGGTATTGAAGGAAAGTATAGAGAGCAGAGACTGGCAGGATCTTCCAATGAAAGAAAAAAAACCAGAATGTGCTAATTAAAATTATACTGTTAAGTGATTTTTTCCCTGCCAGAGGCAAAGATGGCCTGATGCCCCTGAGCATTTCCTTCATAGCAACTTTCATTCAGTTACATAGGAGTACACACAATGCTGATGTTTCAGACGCCTGTGAGAGGAACATAGGATGAATTTCCTTATAGATGTCAGATCACTGACAAAAAAACAAAAAGAAGAAGAAGAAGAGGAGGAAAATAGCTGGCCTCTTGAACCCACACTAGCAGATGCTGTCTATCTGGAAGGGCGAGCCTGAGGCCTCAGGCCCTTCACCTCAAGTCTCTGCTGGAAGAGGGGCCAGATTATGGTCATCATCCCTTATCCCCAAGGGTGCTCTCACAGAGGATCTTTGATTTTTAATGAGAAGTCCTTTCCCCAAGGCTGAGCATTGCAGCACGAAACCTGTGTGGCAGAGGCAGCTGTAGGTGTTGCTGGACTCTGGATGGAAGTATAAAGCTCAGTGGCCACATGCAAGGGCAGGTGTGCAGATAGGAGGTCTGTACACTGTAATTAACTCTTAGCCAGTGACAGCCTGGCACCAGGAACTAAAGCCTCGCTCACATGGGATTTTTATAGCACTCATTTTCAGGAAGCAAAGGTGATATGCCAAATAGCTGTAAAATGTTAGAACAGACACTTCCTGAACACTTTGAGGTTTTCCACTCAGAAAAAAATGGAAGTTATCAAAACAGGAAGCTGTTGAGGGTGCGTGCAGACTCTTGCTATGTCACATACAGCAAGTGTGATATGTGGTTTTCATAATCTACTTTTTAAATTTACTCATTCCTTTCAGTATCTCAAGGTATAGAATCAGAGATACCACAGTCACAAATGGCATTATTAACTTGTAAAATTGTGTGATGATGCCTAATTATCCTATGGAAATGCAGACTAGGAATCTGGCCCCACTTCACCAGAAATGAATTTCAAGTGTTTCCTCTCTTGTAGTCAGTGTCATGATGTCTCTATGAATCCATCCTGTCATTGCATCACTGGTTGCCACTAGTGGGTGGCAAAAAAAAAAAAGACAAAAAAAAGAAAATAAAAAAGAGTCTTATATTGCTGTATTAGGGTTTCTGCAGTTGATATTGAAAAAGTGGTCCAGTGTGTCACAGCAGGGGACTGATGGTACATACCTGTCTTTGTGTCCCCTTCAGTGAGCTGTAGTTGTGGGTTTGTGTGCTTTGTAGCCTGTTAAACGGAAAGCAACAGACAATCAAAGATTCCAGGAGCACTAACAGCTGCAAGTCACAGAACGGGAGTGTAACCTGGAAGCTTGCCTGAGGGTTTCTGTTTCTGTTCTACTTTTCATTAAGACTGGAATCAAGCTTACTTGTAAACTATTGGCAATTTAAGTTTCTTTTGTGTCATTTTTGTGTAAAACTGTCTAATTTGAAAAAATGTAGGTTATGAAAAATAAAGATTTAGGCACTGTTCAAAAAAATAAAAAAATAAATTCAAAGTCATCTATACAAATTCAATGCCATCCGCATCAAACTTCCAACAATATTCTTAAGAGAAGTTGAATTACTTTCATTATTTGAAAGCATTTTCCAAACTTTAAGATCTTAGGTTAAGTAATACTAAGCAGTATTGATTAATTCCTACTATTGGAGACAATTGCTCTGTAGTCTTGTCAAACAATGTTTTATGTTGATGAGTCTTCACTACATGGCCAGAGTTCAGTGTTGTGGTCTGAGAACATCTGAACAATGAAGAGTATAACACAGGACTGAAGGAGATGAAGGGGTTCTCAACTCCATAGGAAGAACAAGAATATTAATCAACCACAACACCCCACACACACACACACACTGAGCTCCCAGGGACTAAAGCACCAACAAAAAGTACACATGGAAGGACTCATGACTCCAGCCTCATATGTAGCAGAAGATGCACTTGTGGGATATCAATAGGAGTGGCCTTTGGTCCTTTGAAGGCTCAATGCCCCAATGTAGGGGAGTGGCAGGAAGGGTAGGCTGGAGTGGGTGGGAAGGTGGGAAAATCCTCATAGAATCAGGTGAAGGACAGATAGTATATGGGGATTTGTGGTGGGTGGGAAAACTGGAATGGGGATAATATTTGAAATGTAAATTAAGAAATTATCTAAGAGGGAAAAAAGAATGTAAAGCATCCTGTAAAATGCAATCCCGAAATGACCCTGTTCTGTGTAGGGCTAGATTGGAATCAGTGGTGGGAAGCAAGCTGCAGACAAGAAACCCTGCCTGTTACAATGTACCATGGTTAGAAATGAGCCTTAGACAAAAATCTTCTGAATGGTGCAATGTAGGCAGGTGCAGACAAGGAGAAATCGGGAGACAACCATCAGTCCAGACCCAGGCAGCCCAGACAGAGTTCTAGCCTGAGATGCTCATCAGTCTGGCTGAAGGTCCAGCAACAACCCCAAGGGGGCCCCAGCTGAAGGGGAGGACCAGAGAGCTGACACTATTACTGTGGCTATAGAGTCCTCACAAAAAGAGGTTTATCATGACTGCCCTCTGAAAGACCAGACAAGCACCCGGAAGTCTCAATTGCAGATATTTACACTCAACCAGTGACCAGAAGCTGCTGACCCCTGTAGTTGACTTAGTGAAAAGCTGGAAGAAGCTGAGGAGTAGGGTAAACTTGTAGGAGGACCAGCAGTGTCAAATAACCTGGACCCCAGAGATCTCTCAGACACTGGATCACCAATCGGCCAGTATAAACAAACTGATGCGAGGCCCCCAAAGCATATACAGAATGTGGACTGCCAGGTCTGGATTCAGTCAGAGAAGGTGCTCCTAACCCTCAAAGGACTCCAAAGAATGGGGAGGATTGGTGGAGTTGGGGTTTATTAGGGAGGTTGTGGACATTTTCAGGGAGAGAGATGGGGAGCAGAACAGTATGTTAAACCATCAGAGGGTGAACATGGAGAGGGATAAAAAATGGAGTGCAAAAGAAAGGTTAAATAAAATTAAAAAAAAGAGTCAATAGTTACAGATCAACTTTTTATTCATAAGAAATCAAATTTACAAAACAAGTTTTAATATGAAGGTTAATATAAACTTTGAAAATAATTAGCAAAATCTAAATCAATAACAAGAACATGTAATATCTCAATAACATAAGAAAAAACAAAACCATGCAAAAGAAAATTTGAACGAAAACTCTAACAAAAAATTGTGAGGTGACATTCCCTCACTGCACATTTAGCAGCACAGACTACAGCCAGTTTCTCCTCTTGAGCAAATGCTGGTACTGCAGTCACCTCAGTTCTCACACAAGGGGTCACACAGCAAAGAGAAAAAGACCCTGAATCAGCCTGGCTGTCTGACTGGCTACATAGTTTGGGCCAATCACACTGTGGAAATGATCTATGAGGAAGGAGATTCATCCAAAGAAGTCTGTGGCTGTTGAGGAGGGAGCTCAGCAGGGAGCTCCTGAGGTGGCAACTAATTCTGCAGGAGGCTCTCCTGCTGGGATGTGGCCAATTCCAGCTCTCTTGCAGCTTCTGAGACCTGGGAGAGGAAGGCAGTTATTAAGACACAGCCTTGGTGGGGACATGCATGTCAGATGTCAGCTGCTGCCACCCACCACCTCAACTAGACTTCAACATTGATCTTTTAACTGAAACCCTTGCTGCTAAATCTGCAAGTAGGGCAAAATATCAAGCAAAGCTCACAAACACATGGGCTGACAAGCTGCCACTCAGACTTCTATCAGTGCAAACCAAGACCTGGCCAATGGGAAGAGAACTCATTGGGCTGCAGGAGAAAGGAGAAGGCCACATGCCACCCAGACCACTGACAGTGAGAAGCACTCATTTGATATTTGCATTTGGCTTTACTCCCTGCAAGGTGATGCCTACCTGGGAGGTCACATGCCCCCTGCACAACTCCTGTCACAAGACATAGAACTTTCTCAAAGCTCTGCTTAGCAACCCTCCTATCATGAGGACATGAAAGAATGTGACCTGTCATTCATCTGTTACCCTTTCTAGACTGCAACTTCAAGCAGAGTCGCAAGGTACACTTGCCAATAATTCAGTGTCTCCCAAGAGTTAAAGTTCCCAGAATACTTGTGCATAGACAAAGTAATGAACAACTATATTCCATGAAGTGGGTGGCTGGTTGGGAGTGTGGATTTAAAAGATGGTGGATGAATGCAAAGATGGATCCAATAGGCAAATGATAACAGACAGTGTTAGTCTGAATAAGCTGCTTGTCCCTACCTGATGTTGCTGTTTCTGGAGGTTGTTGGTCTTCTCCTGTTCATCTTCAACAGTCAGGTTCATCTCAGTCAAGTACTGTTGGAGGAGGTACCAATCAGCCTTCACTTCCTTGTAATCCTGCTTCACTTGGACCAATGACTTCTTTACAAAAAAGGACTGCAACAGGAGCCAACTGTGCAGGTTTCTGGAAACACACTCTGCATATTAAGATCCTGCAGACTCCTCCTGCCATTCCTACCTATAGGTGCCATTACCCCATGAGATCCATGTTCCCATGAAGACCTAGAGCAATACATTTCAGTATATGCATGACAGCTGCACAAACAGCAAACAGCCAATGCAGGTAAGAACTAATCATGTCTGCAGCCCAAAGTCTAAGGTTCCATGTATCTCCAAAAGAAAGAGGTATCTCCATCTATATGCCTCTCCCAAAGAAAGGGGTATCTCCATGATAGCCCAGTGTATTGGAGAGCCCCAGAGGTCCAGGACTGCAAAAGAACCCTCTCATTTTGTAGTCTTGAAGGCTCCTCAGGATGGCTGGATAACCCTGAGAGGGATAAATTTCTCTTACAGATTGAAGAAACCTGAGTCCAAAAGGCCCAATATACACTGATGGTTAAGAAGCCGAGGTGAAAGACCAGACCTGCAGACTATCCATTCCAGAATCAAAGGAATGCAGAAATGGCCATTGCACAAGTGGTAGCCTCCATGACCTGTACTTAGCTATAGAAGTTAATCTCCTTCTTGTGCTCCTGGAAGTTCTCACAGGAGTCAATGTTCTCCATCTCTAATTTGTTCACGAATGACATGACCATCTTCTCCTTTAACTTCAATTTTTCATACAGTGGATTTGGCCTGTAATAGGGTCTGGCCCCAGGAAGACAGAACTCCATGAACATGGCTTTTAGTAACACATGAACTCAGGCTGGGTCCTGTCCTACCCCAATCCTGGAAGGCCAATTTCTTCCTTCTACATACTCGCATCTTCTCCAGCTTTGAAAACTTGTTATCCTGGACAGCAGAAGTTTGGCATCCAGATGGAGGGTACCCTGGCTCCCTGGGTTCACTCAGCTGGCCTAAACTAGAGGTCTAGTAGCTTATCCTCTAAAGAGACTAGGCCACAGTTCCTTGACCACCAGAAACTTGTGATTATCTATTTCCTACTTTCAAAACACGTTCGCTAAATCCTCGATAACTAATAGTGTAGAGACATTCATTACACATAATTCTGGAGATGAGACCAGACCTCAACACAGTTTTCTAGTCTGCCAAAGAGATACAAATGTAGAGACACATGGCACCACACAGGCAATGAACAGTGCTGTATACAGTAGGGGCTCCCAGACCTCAGGACTCACATCACATTTTAACTGTTATACAGGTAAATCCACGGGAAAAACACACAACCCTAGTTCCCAAAGAGTGGAAGGAAATATATAACGACTATATGTCTGCGGATCCATATGCATGTGTACACACACAAGCACACAAACAAGGAGAAGGAAAAGGAAACAGAATCAGAGAATGAGAAAGAGAGAGATACAGCATTGGAGAGAGAACAATCAGAATAAGAAGAAATTCATTCAGCATTACTGACTCAGAGTATAAGGCACACAGACAAAGAGGAACAGGCATAAGCTTCAGGCCTTCTAGTCAAGCATGGAGATGAACAGTGTGGGATCAGCTGCTGCTAAGATGTTCCAGCCCTCAAATAAGAGACAGGCAAGTACAAAGCATCACCACAAACTCACTTTATCTGTCGAGGACATTACAAATGGATGCTGGGCATTCACTAGCCACTGCCTCCATCCAGGATTCTTTACTCAGACCACAAGTTCAACATTTCAATTGGAGGAAGCAAATGAATCCCTTCTTGATCCTGACCAAGCTTCAGGTTCAGCCTCTCCTCTAAATAGCACTTAGGGACATAAAGTTGGGCACAGGGACTCTGTGGAGGTACTGCTTGCCAGAACTCACAACCTTAGAAGGATAAGATGAGGGTGACATTGCAGATGTCAGACTGACACCAAATGGTTTGGAGCAATGCGTACCTCTTGTTCATGGATCCCTCTGTGAAATAGATCAAGCGGTCTCTCAGCTCCTTTCTCTCCAGGGTACTGAGCTCCAGCTCTTTGGTCAGACTCTTTTCCTCCTTCTTGGCCTCTTTCGTGCTGAGGACAGTTGAAGGGGATGATGTCTGTCTGCGAGCCACTGTAGGCAGAAGAACATAAGTAAATTGCCCCCAAGAGAATGCAGACAGTCCTGGGAGAACACCCTCAGGTCTAAGAGAAGGAGAGCATGTCTAGAAACCGGTGACATCACAAACAGTCTGGTCCAAGCATTAGATGTCTCCTAAGTGAATCTCAGCTCTCCCATCACTCTATAGAGACCAGGAGATGAAAGCAGCCAGGTGTTTCCTCTGTCTCCCTACACATGCTCATGATGACCACAGAGATATCTTCTCCACCATTATTGTCAGTTTTACAAGGTGCAACTTGGCTTTAGATCCCTCAGTATTGTGGTTTCACAAGTCAGATGGAAAATTAAGTACCCCAAAGAACTAGAGTGATAGGAGATGTTCAGATGTCCCACCTTGTTAGTCAAGTCCCATTAGTTTTGACTAAAATTCATGCAGAGTGTGACCATGGTCAACACAGTGGCAATTCCCCTTACTGAAACACCAAACACCCCAGAGATGGCAATAGGGTTCATTGTCTCAGTGTATCAACACTGAAAGGTATTTGGTTAAAGGACAGAAATACCTGCCACCAATGTGTGATAAAGAATTCTAAGGTGGGTACTGTCAGGGAGAGGAGGTCAGAGGAGTTCTGAGAACATAAGACCATGACCAGGAGCACAATTCTTTCCCTGGTACTACTGTCAGATACCCACAGAAGCTTAAAAAAAAGCCATGGAAGTGAAGTGCAGGGATTCCCTTACATATACAGGCATAGGTTAGAACCTCTGTGATAGTTGATGGTCTCATTTTGTGCCCATGTAACAACCATAAAACCCAATCAAAGTAAAGACTTGGTATTTGAAAATACCTGCTTTCGCCTTCCTTGACATCACCTGCCTTAAAGGATGAAGAAAGTCATGTTCTGAAATCCTTGATGTTTAAGTATTGTGATAATCATGGAAACTATGTTGCTTCCCAGTGAAGTCAGTTTCTGTGCCCAAATTGCTAGGATGGCCAGCTCAGGCCACCCTAGACAGGAAGCTCAACATCCCCTTCCCAGGACTTACTCCACATTCCCCAAGACCATCTTTTTCGTCCTTCATTACGCTCAGATGAAAGTCCAGCTACTTTCTGCCTCTCTCTAGTTTTTGTCACCTCCATCTCTGCTCTTCCAAAACATCTCCACAATCGGGAAATCATGTCTAGGCACATATGCTGTAGACACTGACTGAGAGAGCTCAGTGCACTTGGTGTCACTACAACACTTGTGACATCACAAGGGATGCCAAGAACTCTCCGGGATACAATGGAATGTCCAAAGAAGGGGCTGCTGATGTCATGGGGAACACCCTTTTCCTCCCTGCTAATTTTCTCCCTGTACAGGTAGGAAGCTGAGGCATCCTTATAAGGGTGTTTCCTGTGTCACAGATATCGGGCACCTCCACTTTCCAAAGCCAGAGTTTGCTCTAGACTTGATCAGAAACACCTAAGTCAATTTTTTTCTTAATTTAACTGACTGTTTACCTTCAGATCTTGCTCAGGAATGTCTCATCCTACCTCAAGCTTTCATAATTCAGCAATATTGGCCATTAAAAACTGCTGAAAGTCACATCAGGAAGAATGTGGAGGAGGAAAGATCTCCTGTCTCATCATGTAGAGATGGTTGAAATCACATCCTGGAAGAGCCTGAAGGGCAGGTGGCAAAATTAGTGTGCATTAGGGGGTGCACTCATGAAACTGTGTGCTTAGCATTTGAATGATACCCCAAGTAGCCTTAGGAGGGAGAGGTGCAGTTATCAGGTGCTCACAACAGTCTCGAGATCTGTTGACAGAGGAAGATCAATATTGTTGCCACCATTAGGGTGGGTGAGGGGCTCTCCCCTCAGTGCCAAAGTCACCAAAGCAGGTTTCCTCACAGGCCCCTCTGAGCTATACCATGGGATCCTTTCTTAACAGTAAAATAGTCAGTAGTGGTGAGGGGCAAGCACATTGTGTAGGACAATACTATAGACATCGCTTGGTTGACAGAACAAGTGCCTAGCATCTTGTATTCTGATTCCTGATTCAACCCACAAACCACACAAAATCCTATAAACGTCAAACCCTGATGGTTGATTGAGTGCACACACTATTGATCAGAACCATAGCTCAGACTTTGGGGACTGAGTTATTTACACAAACATGTTTGTCAACTTATAAAGCAAAAACAAAACAAATCAAAAAACCCACAAGTATCTCATATAAATCTGCAGGAAGTACTGTCCAGTGGTCAGTTCTGATCAGGCGATTTTAGATAGAACAATGCATATTGACCCTTAATTTGATGGGTCATATGTAAGTCTTTTTGGAAAGTTGAAAGAATAACAGACGTTATACAGAATATAACAGGATGTAATCACTCTGCCCTACCTTGCTCTACTCAAGTTATTTTTTGTGTCAGTGATTAGCAGGGATATTACAACAACAATTTGAAATAGGTGGCAGAGATGGAAGAAAATGGTTACAGCTATACTGGGGGATATACTCGCCTCAACTTAAGAAAACCCATCTCTCTCAGTGACTGGCACTGTCCTCACAGTCCTTGCAAGCCCCAATTGTAAGCCTAGCTTTTGGAAAGTGGAAGCAGGATTCTCTGAGCTCAAGGATAACCTGGCAAGCCAGGTAGAAGACAACATGGTATACCTGAGATCCTGTTTCAGAAGAGAAGAAAACAAAACAAAATAAAACAAAAAACCACTGAAGTATCCAAGGTCACACCTACCCACCCCTGTCTATTATAAAAATCTTACCATTCTCTCCCTGCCAGTCTTTCATTCTAAGAAGACAGATTAGATGGAGAAATGATCTTTCTGTTCTAAGCCAGAAGAGGGAGGGGCATGCCAGAAATCTGTGATGGAGGAGGATCCCAGAAGTCTATGGGGGTGAATTTAGCTGAGACTTCTAACAGCTGGTATTTAGAACCTGAATTGGCCACCTCCTGTAGCCAGGTAGGACACCCCTCCCCACCAGTGGAGGGATAAGACAGCAACTCATCCACAAAATTTTGAACAAAAATTTGTCCTATCTACAAGAAATGCAGGAACAAAGATGGTGCAGATTGAGGGAACAGCCAACCAATAACTGGTCCAACTTCAGACACATCCCAAGGACAAGCACCAATCCCTGACATTGTTAGTGATACTCTGTTTTGCTTGCAGACAGGAGTCTAGAATAACTGTTCTCTGAAAGGCTCCACACAGCATCTGACTGAAACAGATGCAGAGACACCCCAAGCCAAACATTGCACAGAACTCAGGGAATCTTATGGAAGGGTTTGGGAAAGGATTGAGAGCTCAAGAAGGGATAAGAACCCCACAGGAAGGCCAACAAATTCAACTAACCTGGATCATTGGGGGCTCTCATATAATGAAGCACAAACCAAAGATCATATACTGGTTGGACCTAGGGCCCCTGAATATATGTAATAGATGTGCAGCTTGGTCTTCATGTAGATTTTAATCACCTGTGCAGGGGCTGTCCCTAAAGCTGTTGCCTCTCTGTGGATCCTGTTCTCCTAATTGGGCAGCCTTGTCTGGCCTCAGTGAGAGAGGATACACCTAACCCTGGAGAGACTTGATGTGTCAGGATTTGGGTGGGAGATATCCAGGAGGAGCCACCACTCTCTCAGAGAGGAGCAAGGGAGATGGGGGAGGTACTATGTAAGAGGAGGATTGGGAGGAGTGTGGCAGTGATAAGGATGTAAAGTGAATAAATAAATAATTTAATGGAAAAAGAAAAAAAAAGTGCTATTGGATATAGGCACTGAGTATGTTTGTGAGGGGCTCCCATAGAGAACACACCAGACCTAGGAGATGAGAGTTTTACATTCCCAGTTTTCTTTTCAACATTCTTTTTTGTTTAAAAGCCAACATTTAAACAAGCTCACCACATTCTAAGCAGGTCAATAAATGATTAATATAGATTATTTTAACAAATTCTCACAAGCCAGTGAAATAGGCTATAATACCAATTTGTGAAGAAATTATGGCTTCATTCTCAGAGAAAGTATTATATGAATTTATGGCTACAAATAATTTATAGTTATAAAGAGAATATTAAAAAATAAATCAAGGCTGGGGAGACAGCTCATTTAATAGTGTTTGCTGACCAGCATGAGGCCCTGAGTTTGAGCCCTTGAAGCCACATAAAAAGAGAAGAATAACAGCATGTGCTCATAATATCCCAGCACTGAGGTGTGTGTGGGGGGTGGGAGATGAAGACAGGCAGATTCCTGGAGGCCATCTTGATGTCCATCCTAACCTAAATGGTAAGTTCCTAGTCTTGGTCAAGAATCCTGTCAAATACAACAAAACCAAAACCAACTAACTAAACAATAACAACAACAAAAACCCAAAACAAAATAAAACAAACCAGGTACATGCTCCTGAGGAACAATGCCCAAGGCTGACTTCTGGCAACACATCCATCCCCTCACTTCCATACTGACTATATAGTAATTTTTAAACAATGCAAAGTTTAAGCTAAAACACAATATTAAGAAACAGGGAAAATTCCTTCCTCTGAGGACTCAGGGAACCCTGCTGAAGAGGAGGTTGAAAGAGTATAAAACCCAGAGTGGATGGAGGCCATCAAAGAAACAAGGCCCTCTAAATCAACAGGATCACGTACAGGGCCTGCACATGTCTAATCACACGGGCTCCTGCAGCTGAAAAAAGTGGGCACATGTTCCCATTCCTAACTCAGAAGCACTCAACAACTGATAACCACTTGAAATGTGTGTGTGTGTCCACATGAATGCAGGTGTCCACTGAGACCATAAGAGAGCACCATATTCCCAAAGCTGTAATTACAGACAGTTGTGAACATTTCCATATGGATGCTGGGAAACAAACTCATGTCCTCTGCAAGAAAGACCAGCAAACGATCTCAAGCACTGCTGAGGCATAACTAAACTCTATAATACTTTCTGTTGAGAAGCATTGGTGCTAGTTACTATTTCCTGATCTTAGTCACTATGCTACTGCTGCAAAGAGACACCACCACAAGTAACTCTTATAAGAGAAAGCATTTAATTGGGGGCTTGTTTATAATTTCAGGGGTTTAGTCTGTTTTCATCCTGATGGGCAGCATGGTGGCACACATGGTGCTGGAGAGTAGTCAAGAGCTACATCCTGATCTTCAGGCAGGGGGCAGAGGGACTGGGACTGGCATGAGCTTTTGAAACCTCCAGACCCACCCTGAGTGACACACTTCCTCCAAGAAGCCACACCCTCTAATCTAATCCTTCTCAAGTAGTGCCAAATAGTGGAAACAAGATGGGATTTCCTAGACAAGTCTAGAGAATAACAGCATGTGTGTGATGACTTCCTGGGTCCATGCTAAGCCTCCTGGGAGACCAGGTCTAATCCCCAACCTAGTGTGGGTCAGTGCTCTCAAGTTTTAAATTTACCTAAAAACAGACCATAATAGTGTATGGTATAGATAAACAGTCATCACAAGTTTCTAAAACTAAATTTAAAACATTGATTTCGTTCTATTTCATTGCTATAGTGAATAAAGCAGTAATAGACATTGGGGTGTATGTGTCTTCTGGTAGAGCATGAAGACTTCTGGGTATGTGCCAGGAGTGAAATGACTGTAGCCTATTAGATCTATTTTTAATTTCTAAAGAAATCTCCAAGACAATGTCTATCCTAGCTTTTTTTAGTTTTCATTCCCATCAGCAGTGAGTAAAGGCTCCTCTTGTTTAAAAGAGAATGGACAAATAAAATTATAGTTGCTCATCAACAGATGAATAAATGGTGATAATCTTGTACATGCATGAAGTCTAAATTGATTCAATGTGAAAGAAAATGAAATTCAAAGTTTGTAGGAAAATAGATGTGTGCAGACCTACGTGTAAACAAATGTGTGTGTGCATATTGTAACATTTAGAAAAGAAACAGGAAAGGGTTATGTGAGTTGATGGGAAAGAATTGGAGGCAGATAAAGTAGTAAGAGAGGACTTAAAGTTAACTGTTTTCTAGTTTTAACTGTCACTTTTTTTCTTTTTATGGTAGATAAGCACAAAAAATACAACTGAAAATGGAAATATAAAGCCGTGAGTGAGGCTCCACAGCTTCAGAACGGCCACTGAACACCAGAGAAGTTCACTGGGATGCAGTGTTGAGAATGAATAAGTGTGTGTTTCCAGTGGCTATGTCACTCTAGCTTTGTGATGTCTTTATTTGTGAGTTCATCACAATAAAACAACTTTTATAATACAACCCCGAAGAACACTGTTAAGCACCATGGTACAGAATTGATACTTAACATCTATGTTCACCACATTTTTAATTAAATTTTACAAGAAAATTGTTTGTATGTATTTTCTACTTGTAACATTTTATCTAAGAAAATAACTAGAGAACTCTGTGCCTCCCTGTTGACAAGTGTTTTCTCCAGGGCACTGAGATTATGAATATTTTCATGTGCTTATTTTTCTGTATTTCCCAATTTTTGTAGTCATGTGGTTATTTTGAAATCTGGGAAAAAAATGTTATGTTTGCAAATAAAAGCTATCAAAGCTACCACTGAACTCTTCCAGGCTCCCCAAGGTACAGTGGAGTGCCTTGTGATTTTCAAGCTTATGATGATACACATTCAGCAGAAACCAGGACCTGATGTCTGAATCTTGATCTTCTCTCAGGCTAACAATTTGTGCGAGTGGATACTCGGCAGCATCTGCATCCCCAAAGGTCCAGAGTTCAATAACAGTTAACCACATGGTGGCTCACAACCATCTGTAATGGGATCTGATGCCCTCTAATGGCGTGCATGTGTACATGCAGATAATGTACTTCCACATAAAGTAAAAAAAATGGTATTTGTTAAAAAGCAACAAGAAGCTATTAAACTGAAAAAAAATAAGCTGTATATAAGGATAATGATTTATTTTACTCCAGCTTGAGGCTGACAGAACCTATAGATAAAACAACCCACTGAAATCCTCTTCATATCTATGAAATGGTCTTCAGTTTGAATCACTCACCAGACTTGTGGTTATATGAATTTAGAAGGGTGTATTGCCAAACTGCTGTCTACAGTTCCCCCTACTGCTCATCAAGTTCTATACCCAAGTAATCACAGAATGACTAGGACATAATTTTGGTGTTTTATCAGTCCATATTTTATCAGTGATCCATAATTTCTATAATTAACTTTGTTACCAGGGGCTTACACACTAAACTGGACTTTAAATTCAGTGAAGTTTACCACATGACACTCGATTGATAAGCTGAAAACACATACCCTGTGCTCATGTGAAGTGTAGGCATAAGGCTTCCATCAAAACAGCAGGCATTTGGAAGATGCTGAGCAGGTCTGCAAGATACAGTCTCATACAGTGTTCCAAGCAGGCTGCGGTAGTCCTAAGCCATGATTCAGTTAGAGGCATTTGAGTTAATATTCACATGGTAACGTGACCCAGAGGGGAAGCAAAAAGAAGGTAATGTCTCCAAGCAGGGGCTCATACTCTACCTATAGGAAAAGAACTGAGAATGGGATCCCACTTCATTTACTAATGAAGAAACACCAGTTCACCACAGGCCAACTTCCTCATGAGAGCAGAAAGGGCAAAGTCTGTGTGTATAGTTCCTGGGTTAGGGAGGGCAATGCAGGCCTGCACTGGTCACTTGGTAAACTCCAGCTATTGATCTTGTCCTCACTATGAAAATGAAAACCTGTGCGGGGCGCGCGCGTGTAGTCGTCTCGCCGGCGAAACCATACACACACACACACACACACACACACACACACACACCAGAATCCTTCCGTAGAAACACGTTTATTTCCATAAACCAAAATGGTGGTAGAAGACGACCCCCAGTCCTGGGAAAAGCCCTTATATATCCTAGAGCGGCGTAATCATCTCTGATTGGCCGCCAACTCGTAGCGTGCCAAACGCCGTGGGATGGGCTTAGCTTTGGCGGGCTTTACATGGCACATGCACACTTTATTTGTTTACTAGGAAGAATTATGGCTGACAGCGCCACCTAGCGATGGCGGACTTTGCCAGCACCTGCCGCGGCTCCCAACATCTGCCCCTTTTTTGTTTTAAAAGCAGAGGGTGGTAGAGGTCCCTGGGAAGGTTACGTAACTTTCATATTTGGGGGTCTCACGGCGGGTCTGAGTCTCTCAGAGGGTGGTGCTCAAATGTTTGAGGCTTTACAGGGTGCATATACCAGAAGCCCTAGGGTGCAGCGGCTGAGGAATCTGTCTACTGGCTATTTCTTTTTAGATTTGTTAAACAGGCACAGGCCAATGTCCCGTGTCTAGGCTGACTGACATTTCTCCACAGCCAGCACCAAAGAATGGTGAGCTCTCTGGCTAGGCTACGAGGGTCACGCACCCACACCTGGCATTCTCAGAATGTGCGCCCCAGGTAGTGGTCACTTGTAATGTCTGTCACCGGGTAATATCACCATTCGTGGTGTACCTCTGGCATATGAGATCAGCTTATTCCCGTCGTTGGGATCAATTGGCAGCCGGCCTGGAGACAAAAGGATGGAGTTATCTAACTGGCTGTTCTTGGCCTGTCTAGTGTGGTACCGGTTATGACTCAAACCCATGGTCGATCGAGCGAATTCCATCTTGGGGGAATAAGCGTTCAAGAACCAACAGTTCAAGACCGTCTCCCTTACCCTACCAGGTGCAATGGAAACAAGTCCTCTGGGTGCAAGGGCTAAGGGGAACAGAAAGAGAAGCAAACACCCATCCCTGTGCAATGGAGTCATCTCCTAGGGGTGCAAGGGCTGTTTGTCTCAAAATTCAGGTACCACAGCTACAGACAAGAACCAACCAGGCCAAGACTCCTCACTGACCCAGTGTAATGGGCAAATCTTCTGGGGTGCAACGCTGATGGCCTAACATTTAGCACCACCACTCGTGAGGGGGAGACTGCTTATAATTGAGGCAGTGATAACCACACTGCAGGGGAAGCCCCTAGTACTTTGGAAGCGCCTGTGCAAAAATAGCCTTGTCAAGATTATGTTGAGCTCTGAGTTTGCAACCAACCAAAAGATGAATACTAATCCACAACTTAGGGTATACCAAACAGGCCTACTCCCACCCACTTAAAAAAGGGAAGAAAAAGAAAAGAAAAGAAGAAGGCTGAAGAATTCTAGGAGGACAGTCCCTCAGTCAGGGACAGATCCACGCGTGTCGAGTTGATGTTTACCACAGCTGTTCTCAATTTTCTGAGTGTCTCACTGAAGTTTTCTGAGCAGTTTCCTGTAAGATACTGAAACAATTTTCTGGACAGATTAGTTACACGAGTAAAGTTTTTATACTGTACACTGGTGATGTAAAGTGTACCCAGTTTTCTCTCATATCTCAATTGGGCTAATTGAAAGAGGATATCTAATCTCTCTCTCACTAAATCAAGGCGTTGATTAAGGATCATTAGCCCGCCTTTTAGTTGAGTACTGGCGGAGGTTTGAAGGTTAACAGTCTCTGCCACCATGGCTGACAATTGGGGGTAGTGCCCACCTGAACAGAAGTTGACATAGCAATCTCAGTGGCAGTGGCGGTAACGGCACTAATTAATATCGTCGTCACTATGGCTGCAGTTATACCAAAATCTCTTTTTTGTCTAAATAATGACAAAGTGGAAGGAGTCTCCACGGGGATGGGAACCCATCGTGTGACTCTGGCAACCATAGCATGAGTGAATCTTTTGAATTCCAACACTGGGACATCCAGCAGGTTTTATTGGTACAATTCTTAAAGGTGGAATTTGATAAAATAAACAAAAATACTAGGAACCTGTATCCCTTGGATCAGTACAAGGGCTATCATCAGAGCCTGGAGGGTCTGTCTGGGTGTCACTTAGTCGTCTCGTCAGTCGCTCTGGTAACCAAAACGGATTGTCTTCTTCCTGTGGAAACACACAGACCGCTCCCCTGGCTCTTAATAAAACAATATCTGGGCCCTTCCATTGTCCGGTCAAAATATCCTTCCATTTCACCATCTCTTTCGGCCTCTCAGGCTCTAAACAGTGACGGTCAGCAGCCGAATGGCCCTGACTGTCCAGATTTAAAATATTGAGGGTAAAAAGTGCTATAGAAACGATGACTCGTGGCACTGAGGGTAGAGTCTCTTCGACTCCTCCCTTTTGTTTTATTAGATAAGACTTAAGAGTGCGATGAGCCCGTTCTATGATGCCTTGTCCTTGAGGGTTATAAGGGAGGCCTGTCAGATGGGTTACCTCCATTTGGCGACAAAACTGTCTAAACTTTTGAGAAGTGTACGATGGCCCATTGTCCGTCTTAAGAATTCTAGGCTTCCCCCAGGCACTCCATGCCTCAAGGCAGTGTTGAATAATATGTGCTGCCTTTTCTCTGGTCAACGGAGAAGCAAATATAATTCCAGAATAAGTGTCAATGGAAACATGTAAATATCGTAATTTGCCAAAGGTTGGGATGTGAGTAACATTTATTTGCCAAATCTGTAGTGGCCGAATTCCTCGTGGATTAATTCCTACATGAGGCACTGGTAAAAATTGACAGCAATTCTGACATTGAGTAACTATATCTCTAGCTTCCTTTCTAGTTATCTCAAACCGACGACGTAACGTCTCTGCTGTCACATGAAAGTTTTTATGAAAATCCTTGGCCAAATCTAATTTGGAAGATAAGGCGATAGCAACCAATTTTGTGGCTCGATCCGCTAGGTCATTCCCATGAGACATTGGGCCTGGTAGACCTGAGTGAGCCCTGATATGTGTAATAAAAACCGGGAATCTCCTATTAACTAAGGCGAATCGAATCTTTTGAAAAACTTTTACGAGTCTACTAGATGGTCTAATTAGCCCAGCCACTTCTAAGGCTTTAACTGCATTTACTACATAAAAGGAATCTGAAACAATATTTAAAGGGCCTGGAAAGGTTTCAAGAACCTCCAGAACTACCAAACATTCCACAACTTGAGGTGAGGTCTCATGATATTGTTTGGCAGTGACCTTATTATCAATTACATAAGCACCCACACCTGTCTTTGACCCATCTGTGTAAACTACCACTCCATCCGGGAGCGGCTTTTGAGATAAAACCTGTGGAAATACAATAGCTTGAGTTAAGGCAAACTGTAAAATGGGATGTTTAGGGTAGTGATTATCTATTTGACCATTAAAGGAGGTGACCAACACGGCCCAAACATCAGAGGTAGCAGTTAATATTTGAACTTGATATGCAGTATAAGGCACTATTAAAACTTTAGGCTCCCTTCCAAAATGAGTGACAGCTGCTTTTAATCCCCGTAAGGCAAGCTGAGCAACCGCATCTGGATACCATTCAATAATCTTTGCAGGAGATGCATTAGGATGAATCCATAATAAGGGCCCATCCTGCCATAATACGGCAGTTGGTAAATGTCTGGTTTTAAAGACACACAGATTAAAAGTTTTGGTCTCATCAATGCGTTTTAGCTGAGCTTCCTGCAAAGCATCCTCCACCAATCGCAGGGCATGGTTTGCAGCCGGTGTTAACGCTCTTGGTGAGGAAATATGGGAATCTCCTTCCAGAATGTCAAACAAAGGTTTTAATTCAGCAGAGGGAATTTTCAAAAATGGTCTTAACCAATTTATATCACCTAATAACTTTTGAAAATCATTTAAGGTATGTAAATGATCTCTGCGAATTTCTAATTTTTGAGGAACTATTTTCTCAGGGTAAATAACTGTCCCTAAAAAGGAACCAATTTCTGAAATTTGAACCTTCTCTGTGGCAATATGCAGACCCCACTGTCTT
This sequence comes from Grammomys surdaster, assembly GCF_004785775.1. NCBI lineage: Eukaryota > Metazoa > Chordata > Mammalia > Rodentia > Muridae > Grammomys > Grammomys surdaster. The sequence goes on from NW_021621051.1 coordinate 25,190, forward strand.
AATGTAGCAATTAATAAAGGATATGAGTTCTGCAAAATGGTCAACTCTTTATGGCATATTAAAATAAATGAATCAAGAGTAGAGAAGGAAATTGTTTCTTAACAGGTTCAAGGGCCATTTGTACATACAGCTGACACATAGTAGGACTATTTGTCATGCCTTGAGGCAAAACTGTCCACTGATATCTTTTATCTGGCTCAAGGTGATTAACAGCAGGTAAGGTGAACGCGAATCTTTGCCTATCTTGCGGGTGTAGGGGAATGGAGAAAAAGCAATCCCTAATGTCTATAATTATTATCCTCCACTGCTTAGGTAAAGCAGAGAGCAGAGGCAGCCCTCGTTGTACTGAGCCAAACAGCTGCATCTGTTTATTAATGGCCCTTAGATCATGGAGAAGTCTCTATTTTTCTGATTTCTTTTTTATAACAAAGATAGGGGTATTCCAAGGAGAAGTAGAAGGTTCTAAATGACCAAGCTGTGCCTGTTTCTCAATCAGCCTTGTAGCAGCTTCCAATTTCTCAGAGGATAGGGGCCACTGAGGAACCCACACGGCTTCCTCTGTAAGCCAGGGTATGGGCAAGGAGCCCTCAGTGGCAACTAGGGAAAACCCAGACCCTGTCTCCCTGTATTACTTTCTTGTGAAATTGGGTTTAACCTTCCTTGTTCCTTTCTGCCAAGGCCTTTTCCTTCTTTATATCCCATTCTTTTCATAATATTAATAGCTTGTTGAGAGTACTCATTAGTTAGTGTCAGTCCCAGGTCTTGTAAAATGTCTCTTCCCCAGAGGTTAACGGGGAGAGGAAGCACATAAGGTATAAAGCTTCCTGTCTGACCCTCTGGCGTCTTCTAAGTCAAGGAGCGTGAACTGACGGTGGGGTTGGCCTCATATCCCAAACCTTGTAAGGAATGGGATGACTGTGTAACAGGCCACGTTTTTGGCCACCAGTTAGAGGAAATAATACTTTTATCAGCTCCTGTGTCTAAAATTCCTGTAAAGCTCTTCCCTTCTATTGTTAATTGTAAAGTGGGTCTGGTTTTGAGATCCACTACTAAATGAGCAAAGTCAGTTCCTGAAGAACCGAACCTATTGGCACCTCTTGGCGCCCCGGTGGATGGAAAACAATTATGTAAACTTGGAAGAATAACCAATTGAGCAATCCTATCTCCAGGGGAGATAGAAAATATGCCTTGTGGGCAAGAACAGAGAACTTGAAGTTCTCCTGTATAATCTTGGTCTATGACACCAGGATGAACCACAAGCCCCTTCAGGGTAAGAGAGGAGCGGCCTATAATGAGGCCAACGCTTCCCTCAGGCAGGGGACCTTTAAAATCAACCGGGATAGGTTGCACACCCTCATGTGGCATTAATAAGAATTGGGAGATAGAGCGGAGGTCCAACCCTGCGGACCCTCTAGTAGCTCTGTAGTTAGAGATCTCCCCCGGTTGTAGGCTTGTGTCCCATATTTTTTGGGGCCCTGAGACATTGGGCCCGGATATTCGTTTTTTGAAATATTTTCATCTCTTTCTATAGGGGAGGGATCGTGTTGAATAATCCTTCCCTGAATGTCCTTAACCGAGCGACATCCATTGGCCCAATGATATCCCTTCCTGCATTTAGTACATAACCCAGGGGTTTTCTTTTGTATAGGAGTACGACATTCTCGTTTCAAATGACCCTGTTTACCACAATTATAACATACTTTACGGCCGCCAGGACCTGAGCGGCTCTGGCCCTGCAGGATAGCTGCTGCCAGGCCGGCGTTAGTCAGTGGGCCTCCAAGACCTCGGCAGACCTTTATCCAATCTGTCAGCCCTTTGTTTCTCCTAGGGGCAATAGCTGCCTTACATTCTGGTGAGGCATTTTCATATACTAATTGCTCGATCAATGGCTTGACTTGCTCTGGGTCTCCGAAAATTTTGCCTGCTGCTTCTGTCATTCTAGCAACAAATTCTGAGAAGGACTCTTGGGGGGCTTGTAATATTTTTGTTAAATTTCCTCCAGCCTCGCCCCTTTTCGAGAGGGCCTTCCATGCCTTAATTGCGGCGGCGGAAATCTGGCCATATGCTCCCCAATCATAGTTAGTCTGGTCAGCAACATACTGTCCTTGCCCTGTTAATAATTCGAAAGTCCACTGTCTCTGGTTGCCCTCTGCATTAGCGTTGGCCTTTGCCTGTGCTTGAGAAGCTTCGTGCCACAAGGCCTTCCATTCCATATACTGTCCCATATTAGGGAGGGCAGCTTTTACTGTGTTCTGCCAATCATTCGGAGTCATTGCCATAGTGGCAAATCTCTCAAGCTGCATAATTGTAAAATTAGCATCAACTCCATATTTGTTAACCGATTCAGCAAATTCTTTGATAGAAGCATACTCTACAGGCGCGTGGACACGGCCTCCTCCCGCGTCCTCAAACACTGGAAAAGCTTGTAACATTTTTCTTTTGTCTTCCTCTGAAAGGAAGGAGCTTGAGCCGCGTCCGTCCACATGAGGCGGAAGTGCGCCGGGAACATTAGGTTGGGAGGGCGCTACAGGCCGAGAGGCCATCCGGCTTCTATCTCTCGTTTTCCCCTGCTTTAGATTTTGCGGCGGTAACTGTTTACCTATTTCTTCATCTGAGTCCTCTGAGGAAGTTATCCCCTCCGACTCAGAGGCATCACGCCCCGGCACTTCTTTTACCGGATAAAGAGATCTCTTTCTGAGGCTTCCTATCCTCCCGTCTCTCCCAAGAGCGTTCTTTCTCTCATCTCTCACTTCCTTGGACTGTGTGTCTTTGGAAGGGCCTTTTTCCTTAAATATACTTTTTCTTCCTTTTTCTTTCTGAATTCCTAAGCGCTTCTGTCCTGTCTCTGTCTCTGACATGCTGATTTGTACTATTCTCCGAACCCTCACGAAAACCAGGAGTAAAAAAAGTGATGCTGCTAGCACCATGGCGAAAGCCTCTAACGTTCCTGCCAACTGGGGAGGGAAGTGAATCAAATCAAATCGAAACATATCTTTCAGAGAGCGTTACCCCGTCCTACGGTTCTGGATTCTCAATGACGAGCGGCGGGTCTTCTAAAAACG
>NW_021621052.1:0-4881 GCF_004785775.1 Grammomys surdaster
TACTATTCAGCTATTAAAAATGAGGACATTAAAAATTTTCAGGCAAATGGATGGAACTAGAAAATATCATCCTGAGTGAGGTAACCCATAACCAAAAGGACGTACATAGTATGTACTCACTGATAAGTATATATTAGCCAAAAACTTTAGAATACAGCTCACAGACCATATGAAGTCAAACCAAAAGGAAGGCCCAAGTCTGGAAGCTTCAATACTACTTGGAAGAGGAAACAAAATAATCACAGGATACAGAGGGAAACAGGGACCTGTGTGGGAGAGGGGATGGACAGGCAAAGATGGGAGGTAGGATCAGTAGAGGAAAAGACAAGAGAGAAGCCCAGATGTCCAGGAGAATGAATAGATTTATGCATCAGTGTGGAGTGGGGGTAGGAGAACCACTAGAAAGTCCCAGACAGCAGGGATTTGAGAGGCTCCCAGGACCAATGGGAATGACATTAACCAAAATGTCCAACAGCGAGGAGATTGAACCTGGAGAGCCAACCCCCAGTAGATAGAAATGGCCCCCAGTTGAGGGATGCAGCCACCCATCCGTCAAGAATTTTGACCCAGAATTGTTCCTATCTTAAGGAAATGAGGGGACAAAAAAATGGAGCAGAGACTGAATGAAAGGCCATCCAGAGACCACTACACCTTTGGATCCATCTAATCTACAGACACCAAACCCCCAACACTATTGATGATTCCATGTTGTGCTTGTAGACAGGAGCCTGGTATAGATATTCTCTAAGAGGCTCTACCAGCACCTGAATGAGACCGATGCAGATACTCACAGCCAACCATTGGACTGAGACACGGGACCCCTATGGAAGAGTTAAGATAAGGACTGAAGGAACTGAAAGGGATTGCAACCCCATAGGAAGAACAACAATAACTAATTGGGCCTCTCAGAGCTCCCAGAGACTGAACCACCAACAGGCGAATATACATGGACTGGTCCATGGCCCCCACTACATACATAGCAAAAGACTGACATGTCTGACCTGAATGGGAGAAGATGCACTTAGTTCTGTGGAGGCTTGATGACCCAGAGAAGGGAGATGATAGAGGAGTGAGACGGGGTTGGGTGGGAGGGTCGGAAAGCACCCTCTTAGAGGCAGATGACAGGGAGGGGGAAGGGGTACTGGGTTAGTGGAGGGGAGAACCAGCAAGGGAAACAATGTTTGAAATATAAATAAATAAAGTAATGAAAGAACAAAATTAAAAACTAAAAAGAAAAAAATAGAAATCAGACAGAGAGAGAAAAAAACAAAATTTACTGTTGGGTAGGTAGGGACATGGGGAGGAACAGGGAGGAATTGGGAGGGGGGAAAAACTTCAAAATACATTGTATGGAAAACTTTCAACATAATATCCTATCTGGAAAAGAAATTATTTGCTTGATTATTAAATTGTAGAAATATGCTTTCATTAAATGATTTTAAGGAATTAATATGAACTTTTTTCTGGACAGATGCAGACATAATGTTCCTCAACTTCCAGGCTCTGGACCACATGAAATGTGAGTATTTTTATTAGCGGTTGGATATCTTCTCTATTGGAATAATTGATGAGAGAGAGCACACTTTGTTGTGGATAATGTTATAAAATGGGGTTCTATATTTAATTTTTATATACGCACACAGTAAAATTATTAACTTTGGTTGTTTTTGTAGGAAAGACCATGTCAGATTCAGAATCTCTGTTCATGGGATTATTAACCCCATTCTTATATTTGCAGCAGACAATGGTGGTTTTTTTCATATAAGAATTCATTCAACACTTGGAAGCTACACAGTGTCGACAATTAGCTCAATCTGGAAAGTCACGATAGTTCTCTGAAAAAAAATCTATCAAGTTTTAACTCTGCCCTGACAGAAGGAAAAGATATAGTGCAGCAAGGAAACACAGAATGGATCCCAGGTTACCAGCCCGAGCCTCCCTACTTACCTTGTCGACTCATTGCTTCATCGACCCTTTGCTGCTCTCCATCTCCCACTGAGATGCTGAACTGTCTGCTAATATTCTTATTTTCAGTTTTTGAGACAGGAACTGGGTATGTAGCACAGTCTAAATCAAATTTTCATATTCCACATTAACTAGTCCTAGATCAAAATTTCCAATTCCATGTAAACTAATCCTAGTTCGCATTTTACAATTCCAGGTTAACTAGTCCTATATCAAATTTTCATATTCTATGTTAACTCGTCCAAGATCCAAGTTTCCTATTCCATGATATCTAGTCCAAGATCCAAATTTCATATTCCATCTTGACTAGTCCTTGATCCAAATTTCATATTATATGTTAACAAATCCAAATCCAGATTTCATATTCCATATTAACTAGTCCTAGAACAAAATTTCTAATTCCATGTTAACTACTCCTAGATCCAAATATCATATCCCATGTGTACTAGTCCTAGATCAAAATTTCCAATTCCACGTTAACACGTCTTAGATCAGAACTTCATATTCCATGTGAAATTGTTCAAAGTATAACATGAATCTTGATCCTAAAAGAGCATTAGACAGAGATGAATTCATGCTATCATTAAAGAGAATTGTTAGTAAAGTGATCTTTAATTTTGTGCAGAGTGATTTCTCTCTGGGAAGGCATATTAATTCTGAGACAGCTGTATCTTCAGCCTTTGAGAAAAATGATTCCAAGAAAAGCTATGTTGACTCAGGTCAGCTTGTTGCCAGTCTGTTGCTCCCCAGGGAACTTACCTTGCTTTCCCCTTGATTGAACTTCCTGAATTTTTTAGCTAAAAGGCTGAACCACAACAGAGTTTTTAAATTATCCATTGGAGTCAAGTAGTGAACTGTCCATTGCAGCAACAGGAAAAGGATTTGCATGTGAAACATGGCTTCTGCCTTCAGACCAGAACATGAGGAACAGGTTATTGTATACACTGTACAATGAAATAGGACAGGCAATAGCTACATCACAGATTAATGTTTTAGGGAGTCAGCTGTAGGGGAACACTATTATGAAGACCTGATACAAGCATGGTGAGTGATTTTGTAATTTCCCAGCATGAATTAATTCATGTATGTGAAGAAAAATAGACCAGATTGTGGTGGTGTACAATTTGGGTACATTAACTTGAGCCAGTGGATATTGAATTACCAATTAGGACACTGTCCTGTGGAGATATGTGGAATGCTCACTGATACAGTTAAGTCAGCTCAGAAATTTGAGACACAAACCATCGGCTGTGCTGTTTGTCAGCAGTAACATTGCACATAGGGACAAGGTTTTATTAATGCCATTCTCCCTACAAGGGAACATCTGCTCTTTTTCAAAGTTAGTATACCTATGTATTTTTTCAAATATATTTATCCTGTTAAGAAGACAATTGTTGGTGTTGCTTTTTGAATTTCATTTTTCTTTATATATCACTGCTCTAATTTCTTGTTTGTTTCTATTCTCCAAAGGTTCCTCATCATTAAGAATTTCAATCCTTTTGCTCAGAGGCTTTGATATTTGTTTCTGTTTAGAGCAGTGTCTTCTATAGCTGAGATTTGGTCATTATATGTAGTTAAGGCTTGCTTTGAAGACCTAATCCTGCCTCTGCTGCACTATGCCTTCAAGTAAGTCATGCATCTCCTTTCAGGCTGGGCCCTACTGCTCAGTGTGAAAGAAAAGAAATTAGTGAATGAGTGTCCTCTAACCTCCATGCCTTTTTTTGTGGGAATTACAAATAAAGAGGGACCTGTGTAACAATTGAGTTTCATTGAAAAACTCTGAAGCTGGTGTAGTCACAGTACAGAAAAGCTGTGGAGGAAAGAAAGTGGGAGCTTTCCTGTTTTGACAGTAGTTGGCTTTAGTAATGAGTACTCAGGTAATCAAGTTTAGATGGTCAGTAAAAGTCCAAACTGGCCATTGTGGGAAGTTCACAGACCAGGGAAATCAAGAATCAGGATGTGGAACTGAATTTATTTCTAGAAACCAAATTTCTGTAGTTACACTAGTTCAACCAGCACAGAAGATCTGTACAAACTGGTGTTGCTGTGCATAACAGAATTGTTATATTTTTGTCTGAAAGTGCACAACTTCAGAGAAAAATGTATAAATAATATTTGGTGTGCACTAATACATATGTCAAGCCCATGAACAATATTGAACCATAAAGCCTCTTCTCTCTATAGCACTCTCAGTTCTGGTTGAATCCAGTCTACTGCTGCTGCTGGTCTTTCTAGACATCCCATGGCACTGACATTTTCAATATGCTGGGTTCTCCTTCTGCAACTACACTTCACTGCTTTCCTCTCATACACTCCCTTCATGGGGCCAACCCTTAGCTGTTCTCCAGGACACATTCATGGCTTAAACCCGGTGCCATGTTAGTGATATTTATGAAGACCTCTGCAGAGGGGAGACCCTCTCTCAAGTCTCAGAAAGTCGCGACCACCCAGTAATCTACTCGAGACACCATATACCGGAGCAATTGCGAGGTTATTTATTAGGGCGTGACAACTAGTTGCCGGTCAATTCGCATGCCCACGCAGGAGCTGAATTGACCCCGACTGCCAGTTTGGAACGGGTTTTAAAGGGAAAAACCACAAACCAAGGAAATTAGGAGGGGGTGAGGGGGTTGCTAGGGTGGTATAACATAAAAATAGTGGAACATTCCAAAGGAACCCAACCTACATGAGTCAGGATCAGGTGAAAACTCTCTGTACGCTTATCTTTCTCAAGAATGTAGTCCTGCCCTGTCACTTCGGCCTTGCCCTGTCACTTCGGCCTTGCCCTGTCACTATGGTTCTCAGCTTGGTTCCACCTGACTAAATTGCATTCTTTCCTTTCTCTTTGTGGGTCGGCCAGTTCCAGTAATGGTGACTGGTCTTTCCACATTCCTAAAGAAAGCCTAAAGAATATTT
>NW_021621053.1:0-19858 GCF_004785775.1 Grammomys surdaster
TCTCTCACCTGAGCTATATCCTCAATCTCCATACACAGAAAAAAAAAATACTTCTTTGATAAAAGAGACAAAGAGCATGCTTTTTTTTTTTTTTTTTTCTTTTTTTATTCGATATTTTCTTTATTTACATTTCAGATGCCAACCCCCTTCCCCATTCCTCCCACTCATTAATCACCTATCCCATCCTTTCTCCTCCTTTATTGCCTTTATACTGTTTAAACTATATGTAAGTATTAAGGTCAGTTCTGGGTTGAGGAACTAGCAATACAATAGATGCAAATAGTCCAGGAAAAAGGAAGACAATAAACCTAGATAATCAAAGAACATGCACGACAATAAACAGAGTCCCATGATCACGCCTGTGATCACTATTTCTAAGGATTTATCAGGATGATCAAACTTCCCTGTCCTAGCCCAAAGTCATTTTCATGCCTGAAGCCTACTTCTTTGTTCTAACTTAAGATTTAGATTTCTGCTTATAATTACTTTTTGTTCTAGCCTAAGATTTAGGTTTCTGCCTGAAATTATTTCTTTGTTCCAGCCTAATGTCAGATTCCTGCTGCTGTCCATTTCCTTGTCCTTAGCTTATGTCAAATTCCTTCTAAGCAGCCCATTTCCTTGTTCTTGTCCAATGTCAGATTCCTGCCAGGCAGCCCCAAAAGCTCTCCACATCGCTCCCTTTTTATTGCATAAACCAGATTGAGCCTGTCGTACATCATTCTGACAAGAAAGCCTTCCTTACCCATCATGGAATATGCATTCTATGAAAGAACTAAAAATAATAGTATCTGATGTATTCATTTTTTCTATGTTCACTCTGTTCCTTGTCATCTACTTTTTCTCTTTCTCCTCCCCTTATTCTTGAGGTAGGAGTTTTCTATCTTGTTAGGGTCATACTTAGTCTCCATCTTAGACTGCTGGAGAACGTTAGCTGCTCATGCCTCGGCACCTCCAGAGCTAGTCTGCAGCTATGAAACTCTCATCAGGTCTCTATAGTTCATTCCATAAGTAATCTTTAATTCTACTCAATAAATGAGATGATAGAGATTGAAAACTACTCTGAAAGAAAATATGAAAGCCCTGAGATTGTATGTGAAGAGAAAATATCATAGATAACACTTCAAATCCAGTGGCTTCCTATGTCATTATGGTATCACTGATCCAGTGACGTTACAGGAAAGGTTCCTAGTAAAAGAAACATAACTGATAAGTAAAATAGAATCTTTCTCCTCTCCTCCTTGTGCATGTATCTTAGCCAGATGTTTGTGACTGCACATACATAGGTATGTGTGTTCCTTTGTTATGGCATTCTACCAAATTTGACCACTCAGACACAGTTTATGGCCAATTGAAAACTTTACTGTGGCTGGCTGGAAATATATGCTGATGTATGGGATCTTAGTGTAGCCCCAAATATTTAGAACAAGGGAATTTTGAAGGGAAACACCACATACTGGTATCTCTCTTTGCAGTTGTTTGTAAAGAAATGGGGGAGAAGTTGCACAGGTTTTATAAGGAGGCAGTTTAACAGTAGCTTGTATAATTTAGCTGGGGGATTTTATCCTCAGGTTACAATCAAGTTGGGTAATTTTCCATGGGATTCTCTATAAAAGAGATCAAATTCCCGTTAAAACCTGAAATGACCTTAGGAAAAATACACAATGGAATAACCAATGCCATGCCATACATCCGGAGGCCAGAGGTGGACATTAGCTGTTTCTCACTGAACTTCTCACTGTACCACACTACCTCAGCTGAGCTGGCTAGCTAGCAAACCCTAAAGAACCTCTTATTCCCATCCTCAGCACTGGAGTATAAGTACACCTGGGTCTTTTTATATTGTTCTTGAAAACGGAATGCAGGTACTCATGCTTACACAGCAAGCACTAATAGCCAAAATATCTCTCCAGCCTGATACGTGTTCTTTTCTGCTGTCAAAAGCATGTTACCAGGTATTTCATTTGCTGTTCATTCACTTGTAGCCAGACTTCAAAGATTGTATCAAACAGTCAGGGGTTTAGTTTCTGCAAAGCTGGCATCAGAAACTAATCCCTTGATTGTAGCAAATGCCTTCTGCCTCCTTTCTTTTTCTCTTCCCCCTGCTCCCACCATTGTATTCCAAGAATGGCTATCAAAACTGCAAACATGTCCCCCGCCCCGACACCCTGGCATGGGTGAATCAGTGTTTGAACAACTTGTAAGTTCCTAGATCCACCTACACAATAAGGACAAGTAAGAGCCAAAATAAAAGAGAGCCGAAGAGGAGATTTTCATAAGCTTTTCTTTTGCATGGTTCTACCAAAGGCTGACACAAAACTTACACAGCCCATGCAGAGGTTAAACTCTCAGGACAGTGAAAGAAAAAAAGATATGTGCTATCTGCTTTAATACTACTTTTCCATAGTGTCTGTTATCTCCTCCAAAATTCTCAGTCTTAGAAGTTTGCTGAGCTTGGAAGAAAACTGCTTACCTCACTGACAAGTTGCAGCTTATCTACTGGTGCAGAAACTTTCACATGGGCATGAGCCTGAAAAGTTCTGAGAGGAAACACTCTAAATCATACCCAGAGCAATTTTCTAGTCATCATTTGGCCCTCATAATGCGAACACCAGACATACCCTGTCTTCTCAAGTTTACTGCATATAGCAGAGCAGCATACACATTGGTATTACAGCTTCAGTGTAGATATGAAAACATACATGGTACATGCTGGTCAACAGTCAGTTTGCAGAAAGTATTCACAAAAGGGTGGTCTAAAGTCTAGGAATCATTAGACTATATAATAGTGACAGGAAAGGCATATCAATAGCAAGAAGGAATAGTGGAATGAAGTCTTTTAGGACCTTGCCTCAGAACTCACCCATTCCACGCCATGCAAAATGCTAGGCCATCCCCAGATAAGTTGCTTGCATGCCTTTAGACTTTCCTAGATGGCTTCTGACATATACCATAGATCTAAAGACAGAAACCTAGCCCTGCTGGTAACTTCCATACAGTAGCACTCTATTCTATAGGGAAGAAAGCTTTCTATTTGTTTCTCAGAAGGGTTAACACATTCTCTTTCTTGAGTAGGGTATGAAAAGATGAATTTTTCCAAGCAGATATTTCAGCCTTCTGAAGTTTGCTGCATATAGCAGAGCAGCACACATATTGGAATTACAGCTTCAGTGTAGATATGAAAACAGACATGGTACATGCTGGTCAACAGTCAATTTATCATGCCTCATCCTCCACACAGATGGAACTTCAAAACCACAACAGCAGTGGAAAGCTTTGGTAGCAACTATCTGCATTCAATAATTTAATATCTGTTTCCCTTTAGCCATTTTGAATAACTAGTTGTTTGCATCATTCAAGTCAATTGATAAGAAAATCTTGCATCTATTTGGCCATTCGTTGATATTGTTTGAATGCAAAATAACTCACCATAAGTGTCTGTGTTTGAACACTGCATTCACAGCTGGTTTGGGAAGGTTATGGAATATCTAGAAGATAAAGTCTAAATGGAGGAAGTGGGCTACTGACTGGAGGTAGACTTGGAGTCTTTATCCTACTTTTTGTTTACTATCTGCTTTCTATGTATTTAACATGATCAGATCTCTGTTCTTGTAGCCAACCCTTACCCAACATAATAGATGTTATCCCTTCCAGCACTCCATGGAGAGAGAAATGAACTGTTTTTCTCTTAATTTGCTTTCATATTTTGTCATAACAGTGAGTAAAGTAACTAACACTGTTTACATATACGATTTCTTTATATTCTAGCAAACGTTAACCACACATTCACACTTGTCATCAAAAGGAAATTGTTCCACTATTTGTACAGCTGGCAATGTTCTTATTGGTATCAGAAAATTTGGGAGCTACCTATTAAAGAAGCTTCTTTCTAAATCAAAAGTGATTTGCTATTAATGTAGGCATGGGCAGGGACAGGATGTTTAGAGGCAGCTTCTACTTACACTTCAAAATTATTTTTAATAATCTCTTCTTGTTTACAATTCAGAAAGTTCAAATATACTGATAGAAAAGAGTAAAGTTAATTATAAGGTATTATAATGGTTAATCAAACCACAAAAATAATAAAAATAGTAACTTTTAGGTTTTTTATGAGTGTGTTGGTGTGTGTATCTGAGAGTAGAATGCATGTGCATATGTGTATATTGTGTGAGCATATACATCTAAAACAAAGCATATGTTGATTGAGAACCTTCAGTAGTCAGTTGTATCCTAATACTTTGTAAGATATAGGGATTAATCTCTACTCTTGAAAGCTGAGCACATGCCTCTGGCCACTGAACCATCTTGCCGTTCCTACACCTCATTGTTTGAAACAGAACTGACAGCTTTCCAATCAAACTTAGACTCCTGACCAATGAATTTCAAGGGTCCTTTTACCCTCTTCTTATTGCTAGGACTACACATTTGTACGTCTGTGCTTGACTTATTATATAGGTTATAGAATTTGAATTCAGATTCTTATGCTTGTAGGATGAATACTTTCATGATCCCCTGTTGAGACACATCCCAGACCTTAGAACTAGTTATCAGGAGAAGCAGACATAGGGGAGGGATCTAGAAGTGTCATGGTCATGAAGTCCTACATGTGCAGGAAAGGCTACATATCCTTCATAATTGTACATTTGATAAATCTACTGTACATTTTAAATGAACTCAACATGCCACATCTAGCTCAGTAAAAGTGTGCCAGTAGTTTTGCTTTGTAGCTGGCAGCAGTGTCACCTTACTCATATTGTCCAACATACCAGGACCAAACTACACATCATCCTTGGATTTACAGATTCTATTAAACCAGTACCACTTTTATACATATCCATGTCGAATCATATTAATGGAAAATAGTGTCAGTCAAGGCAAGTTACATGTATTGTTTCCTGAAATTATTTGATTGTTCCTTACTATGGAGGCTGAAACCAGACAAAAGAGACAGAATGCCATGGGAAGACTGTCATGTGACAAAACATTTCCTGGAGAGATTCAACATATATCTAATCACTCCAGGGAGAGAATAAAGTGAGCAGTGACAAGTTCAAAGCACCAAAGAGATGTATTTGCCTGAGAATGACAATGAGTGGGCATAAGGAACACAGGAGATAGAGGATAAGGAACAAGGGTAAGAAAACAAGGAAAGGGGAAGAAGGGCATTTGTAACAGAGGACAAAGAACTGCCACTAGATAGAGAGGAGACAGATGTGGCCCATAGGAAAACTGCAGTTTATAAAGGTAAAGGGAGAAACCACACATTTGTATGAGATATTGAATTTAAACTGAGCAGGTTAATTAGGAAAGGCAATGAGGGCCTTTGAGTTATAGACTTAATATTTTCATAGCTAGATTTTAGTGGGCAGCCTAGGATGAGAAGGTGGGCAAATAAGGAGATATATTTTGGGAGTTAGCTTTAGGAATATAATTTAAAACTTTTAGCAAGGCAAAGGGAATGAGAGAAAAGGGCAAGTCCTGCCAGAGCCATATTTGCCATTCACTGACCGGATACATTCCATTCAGCCAGCCCAAGACAGACCAAAGTATGGATACAAACTGTAAGGGGCCGTGATTCACCAAAGAATGATACCCTGGATTCAAGTAGTATGCAAATGCAAAGATCACTTTATTCTGAAGAAGTCCAGCATGCTGGGGTCTACCATCTACGCAGATGGAAGTGCCCAAGTAAGCATGTAGGCCCAATTTAAAACACATTAGAGGATTCTGAAGAGGAGTACGTGACCTTTTTCTTAATTTGTTGGCTCTAACTCTAGGAACATTTCAGAATCGTTGCTGGAGTAGGGGGTGAGGGAGGGCGCAGGTGCAGTGGGAGCAGCTGGAAACTGTTGCTGGGAGGTCTCGAAGCTGTTAATGACTCATTGCCCTTGCCTCCAGCCTAGTGGCAGGGCAGCTTCTGATGGTAGGGCAGTTTCTGACTGACCAGAACTGACCAGGCTTGAGGCCTGGAGTTTTATCAGTAACTGATTTGCTGAGACTTGCCCATTCCTTGGAAACCAGGATTTAGAACTCGTCTCCTGAACTTCCAATTTGAAATGTGTCAGAGTCAGCCTGTCTCACCAACAAAGCCCATCTTGGTGAACCAGTAAGATTTATCGGGGATACTTTTGAGAATGTGGGTGAAGCATTATTTACAGGAGTAGAAATGACTCAAAGATACCTGCATCATCAAGGCCTATCCCAACATGGGTGACAGCTCACAAAGCTGGGGATCGATCGTGGAGCACACTGTACAGCCTGTAAGCAGCTCAATAGGTTGACCAGTGTCCTTTCTACATTCTTCAGTTTGTCTAAACCTGAGACATCTTGACTGATTTCTTCTTCTTCTTCCAGGCACCTAGTTTGGCCTAAGTCTTGTTTGCAGCTAAGTTCTGTTCTTCTCAGAGTGATTCTCAGCAATTGTTTACTCTGGCAAGGAGTAGACTAGTGGATCTAGTCACTTTTAGGAGCTTCTGAAAGCAACTTTGAGTTGTTTTCCTTCTTGGTTAAGAGCTTCCTGCAGGCAGAAATGCTTTTATCCCAAAACCCCAAGGCCATAGTATGGATCAATGATCTGCTTTCACTAACCACAAATCTACATCTAAGTACCTACACAGCAATCAAATGAGGAGTAGCCATTCAGACACAACCAGTGACAGGCCTATGAAATATTTGGTACTTTGCACTGAAAATTTTGAAATAGGCTTTCATCACTAACACAAAAAGCTAGGACTCAGAGGAGAATCCGATATTTTAATTTCCCCTTTCTCTCCTAAAATGTAATGTTTTATGATCCTTGTCAGTCATCAATAGCAGGCTAATTCCTTACATATAACTACTTCATTTCCTTTATCTGAGAGCCTGATAGAACCCCAGTTTATCATGTTCCCTAGAGGAACAGTAAGAAACTTGGAAGCAGGAATGTGTTTATTCATTTCAGCTTTGACTCAGTGTTTTACATATTAATTACTCTGTGTCTTATTAAATGTGTCTTATCAAAAGAGAAAAAGGGCCTTTATGTTTAGTTCTGAGCTTCCAGTATTTCCTTCCCTTTAGTTTGCCCTCTTGGAGAGATAGGCCTTTAGATGGCATTAAAAAAATATTATTGATTTTGCATGGGGCTTCAAGGAATCCATTTATCTCTATAATAGAATGCAGAACATCCTTTCACACAGTAATATTTTCAGAAGTAAGTCCTTTAGGGGTCTCTCTCTCTCTCTCTCTCTCTCTCTCTCTCTCTCTCTCTTTCTCTCTCTCTTCTTTCCTCTCCATGTCTCAAAACACTTCTTCTTGGTTTTCACTTTGACAATTAGAGTAGAATCAGGTCTGTACTATTTTCTGTCACTGTACATGATCAAGAAGACTATCTTTAGATTACGGGAGCTGAGAAGAACAATCATGACTTAGTGAAACACACACCTCTGACTAATACCTGACAGCCTATAACTGTTATATGGACAAGAATCTAGGCAAACTCAATTGAAACTCTTGTACAACATAAACACACTGAGTAAAACTGAATTATTTACTTTAAAAAGGTTTAAATGTTTAAAAAGGTTTGATGTTATTTTAAAGCTTAGGTTTAGATTCCATGTTCAGAAAAATATTTAATTGTAAAATAATCAGCCATGTAGATGAAGACTATGAGACATAATGCAAGTTCACCAAGCAGGTCTTGTGCTGTTTTCTGTTTGTGTGTGTCTCTGCATGTATGTGTTTGCTTATGAAATATATATATGCATGTAGTATATGTTGACATTTGTGCATCGGTGATTTTACCTGAGCACATATACAGAGTCCAGATGACATGTTCATGTGTTCACTTCTATCGTTCTCTGTCTGGTCCTTTGTGGACATCCTATTGCTGAACTATAAGCTTTTGGATTTTGGCTAGGCTGATAGCCAGCAAGTCCCAGAAATCCTACTATAACTTTTCCCTTTATTAATGTGGTTATGGTTATGCAGGGGGCCATGCAAAACATATGATGAGGATGCTGTAATCTCTACTATATTCTTCATGCTTGTTCAAAAAGTATTCAATGTTTTATAAGATTTAATTTTTATTCTTAAAATTAAAATATAATTATATCATGTCTTCCTTCCTTTTCCTCTCTCTAATCCATCCCATGTACATCCCTACTTCTCTTTCTCAAATTTACAATCTTTTTTCTATAAATCATACATGTATATGTTCATAATAATATTATATATTATTTTTAAACATATTATATGTTATATAATATATTATGTGTTATATGTTATATGTTTTATGTATTATGTTATATATTGTACATACATATATACATGTGAATTTGTTATGTGTATAATACCTATTCAGTCTGTACAATGTTGCCTATATGTATCTGATTTCAGGGCTGACCTTTTGATAGTTGATAACCAACTGAGTGATACTTCTTAGCAGAAGACAATGTCTCTTGCTCTCAGCATTCCTTAGTTTCCTGTAATTCTTGAACTTCCTCTTTGCATGTTTACATGTCTATTTGCCTTGTCCTTGTTTGAGTCTTATTTAGGCAGACATATGGCTGAGACTTCCAGGTTATAACTCCCTTGACATTCTTAGAAGTCTCAATCTCACAGGAAGTGTTCTGTGCCTCTGACTCTTACAATCTTTCCTCAATCTCTTCCCTATGGGTCCCTGAGCCTTAGGTTCTAGAATCCTGTTGTGGATTCTATCAGTTGACACTAGCCATCCAACAATCACTTGATCTATACGTTTTCATTAGTTGTGGTTTCTGTTATGGCTTCTTTGTCTCTAAGAAATTTTTCCTTGATAAAGGATGAGGACATCACTTATCTATGCATAAAAGGATAAATATTTAGAATAGAATTAGAGATTACGCTGGTTTAATAAAGTGGTTGTTTTATATTCTCCCCCAAGGTCCCTGACCACACAAGGTCTGAGTAGTGGACAAGACTTTTTTCTTTTTCATTCAATGCATCTATCATTCCTTTGTTTGTTTGTTGTTTGTTTCACGGTTATTAAATATTTTCTTTATTTATATTTCCATTGTTTTCCAATTTCCAGGTCCCCCCCCTTCTGAAACCTTCTAGCCCGTAACCCTTCCCTGCTTCTAGGAGGGTGCTCACCCACACTCCTGTCTTCCTGCTCTGGCGTTTCCCTATACTGAGGCATCGAACACCCTCAGGCCCAAGGGCCACTTCTGCGATTTATGTTCAACAAGGACATCCTCTGCCACATATGTGGCTGGAACTATGGGTCCCTTCATGTGTACTCTTTGGTTGGTAGTCTGGTCCCCAGGAGCTTTGGGGGTTCTGGCTGTTTGGCATTGTTGCTTCCCCCATGGGGCTGCAAACCCCCTCAGCTCCTTCAGTTCCTTCTCTAACTCCTCCATTGGGGACACCAGCACTCAGTTCAATAGTTGGTTCCAAGCATCCTCCTTTGTATTTGTTAGACTCTAGCAGAGCCTTTCAGGAGATACCCATATTAGGCTCCTGTCAGCAAGTACTTCTTGGCATCCACAATAGCATCTGGTTTTGGTGACTCTATATGAGATGGGTCCCCAGGTAGGACAGTCTATGGATGGCATTTCCTTTAGTCTCTTAACAACTAAATATGTCTTTTCAGACAATGTGTGATTTCTTTTTCAAATACGCACCAATCACAAATCAACAGAAAAATGAACTGCACATACAGTTAGACTGTGAGGTTTTCTTCCTGAAAACTTAATGATTGCATAGTTAGAGGGTGGAAACTGCAAAATCCTGAGTCTTGGAATACGACAATCTTGGAACTGAGCTTCAGGCTAATATTTCCTTGTGTTTTTCCCTTCCTGCACTAGGATTTTTGTTGTTTGTTTGTTCATTTTTTCACTTGACATCCCTATCACTGCACCACCTTAATCCTGGCCCCCCTCTTACACAATCTCTCCTTGATCCCCCCATTTCTTTCTCCTCTGAAATAATGGAGAACCCCTTTGATATGCCTCTACCCTGACACTTTACATTTCTGCAGGTCTAGGCATATTTTCTCCCACTGAAGCCAGACAAGCCAGCCTAGTTAAGGAAGTGGGATCCACAGACAGGCAACAGCTTTAGCGAGAGCCCTGAGCTCCAGTTGTTGGTGGACCCACATAAACACTGAGTTGCACATCTACATATGTCCAGGGGGCCTAGGTCCAGTCCGTGTAAGCTGTTTGGTCAGTGGTTTAATCTGTAAGAGCACCCAAGTGTCTAGGTTACTTGACTTTTTTGTTCTTTCTATGAAGTTTCTACCTTCACTGGGGCTCTTAATTCTTTCCCAAATCTTCTTTAAAAATCCAAAGCTCTGTCCAATGTTTGGGTGTGGGCCTTTGTATCTGTTTCAGTTGGCAGCTAGTTGGAACATCTCAGGATAGTTATGCTAGATTCCTGTATGCAAATATAACAGAGTATGATTAACAGTGTCAGTGCTTGTCATTGGTATAAGTCTTAAGTTGGGACAGTTATTGGTTGGCTGTTCCCTCAGTTTCTGTTCTATCATTGTCCCGGAATTTCCTTTAGACAGGAAACTTTTTGTGGATATATTGTGGATATATTGTGTCTTTTTTCCTCCACTGGGGATCTTTCCAGGGTATAGGAGGGGACCACTTCTAGTTCCATATTAACATTATTGTGGTATCAGGTAATATCACCCCCATAGACATCTGCAATCCTGCCCCATCCTGGGTCTCTGGTAGGCCATGAAGATGCCTTACCCACCTTCTGTCTGGCACTCTCTCTTGTTTCATCATGCCACACTTGATCCTGAACTGCCCACATGCCTCTGCCTATTTAAAAATAATTAAACTGGGATGTTGATATCATATGCTTAGTGTAATGACTGGCTTCAAAGAATTTTGACAATTATTTCAGTAAAACTCTTTTCATTCCAGGAGGGAATTGTCAGATATCTTATAGTTCACAGTGTATATAGACATGTGAGTAACTGAAACATCATAATGTTATTAACTTTTAAATCTTCAGGTGTCATACCTTGCAGTTATCTTTAGTTATAGAATTGAGTCAGGCATGATGGTAGAGAAAGGAACATCTTAAAGAATAATATTTTGTACTTATGAAAAACTATAAGGCCTAGAGAAGGACTGTCACCATATTGGAGTAATGTCGGAGAAAGTAGGATCTTTGTTTTGCTTTATCTTGTTTTGGTTTCTTGTTATTGTTGACATTCCCAAAGCCTGATTGGAGAAGCATGCATGCTTCTGTTGACACGGCTTGGTACTGTAGAACTCACTGAATTTCCTTCTATCTTCAGGCATTTGTAGGAAACATGAATGCTGACAGTGTGGTTCACCACAAGCTGCTACACTCAGTGAGAGCCCGTTTTGTTCGCTTTGTGCCTCTCCAGTGGAATCCAAATGGAAAGATTGGCATGAGAGTGGAAGTCTATGGATGCTTCTACAGTAAGTACCCACATGTACCCAGTCACACAGCAAAAGACATCTATGGAATACCAGATTATTCATATTGAGAACTAAAGTGTGCGTGTGTGTGTGTGTGTGTTTACATTCACATGTGTAAGTACAAAAAGCAACTAAACACAAACCTCCAGTGTTCCTGAAGAATATGGTCCATCATCTGACCCAGAAATTTTCACTTGGTCTGCAACATCCAGTTGAGCCTATATTGGCTGACCAGTGACTCACAAAGGTCTTGTCATCTCCGTTTTCCAACTGCTGGGATTACAATTATATCCGAACACATCCAACTTGATTTGGGTTCTGGGAATGAAATTCAGGTCTTCATGTTTGAAAGGTAATTATTCTAGATGGATTGCTATTCCTTCAGCCTGTATTAATCTCACTTTACTATAAATTTATATATATTTAAATATTTTAAACTAGGTGCCTCAGCTGAGAAATAGATATGTTCTTATACTCTTGTAGCACTCTCTATAGGGTTGAGACAATAATGCAATAAAGTATCAATAAAAAGTTCAAATTTAAAAGCCCTTGGGACTTAGATTATTTTTTGGCAATTGCAATAAAATAAATGGCTATACTCATCTTTTACTTGAAAGTGTTATGAGATATTGTGAAGGTCTTCCTTTACTCAAGAACTATGAAAGGACAATGTTCTCCTTCTTCACATTCTAGAAGAGAAAATTTCCACCCAGTGTAATTCATTAAATTATCATCTGGAGTCATAGTATCCATGTGTTATCTTGAGAGTTATTGAGAGTGAGTTTGAACAACAGAAAGCTGTAAACATGGGTAGAAATGAAGATAGTTCTAGAAAAATGGTTCTCAACCATCTTAACATTGCAATCTTTTAATACATTTCTCATGTTGTGGTGACCCCCAACCATAAAATTATTTTTGTTGCTATTCCATAGCTGTAATTTTTCCTACATCATGAATTATAATGTAAGTATCTGACACACAGGATATCTAATGCGTGATCTCTTTAAAAATATCATTTGACCTCCAAAAGTATCGTGTCCCACAGGTTGTAAACCACTCATTTGGAAAGAAGGAGTTATTAAAGAAGGATGCCATATTATTTTGTTCCTTGTAGGCATCGTTCTGAATGTGCAAACTGTGTCATTGTGAATTGATTATTTTTCTTTTAATCAGTGGTATTAACCTGCTGGCTTTATAATGATATCCAATGTTGCCTAAGGAGTTTACATCTTTAGTCAATATACTTTTTAAAAGCATAGTTATCTTAATTCTCTTTTCTATTACTGAGATACAGTACCTTGAAAAGCATTTTAAGAGAGAATGATGTTAATTATTTCAGTTCATATTCTCAGGTTACAAGCATTGCCAGGCAATCAAGGTGACAGAATGTTTAAACTAGTCACATCAAACCCACAGTTAAGGGCAGAGACCACTAAATGCATCCCCACATGATAAAATTGTTTCATCACTCCTGTCAATGCAGGATACCTTGCTGAGACAGTGGTGCAACCGGGAGTGGGTGTGACTTTCCACTATTCCTGATAGTTCTCCCATATACATGCCCACAAGCCAAACTAATCTAGACAATCACTTACAGAGACTCCCTTCCCATGGGTGATTCCAGGCATTCATGTTGGCAATTAAAATTATCGCAGCAGTTCAGTGAATTACAGTGTTAGATCATGGAGGGAACTCACATGTGCCTCATGCTGTTCATCAAAGCCAGGACAAAACAACACTTGCCTCAGAAGCATTAGAAGTGCTCCACAATATACATTTGCTTCCCCGATGTCATGTGCACTGAATTTAGACCTCTGGAAAGGAAAACACAAAACTAAAAAGGTGTTAGATGTTTCTCGGGTACATTTTTAGGTAAGCTGGATCTGTGAGAAAAAATGAAGACTGAAAGGAGGAAATTTGCTGGTGAAATGACTGTCTTTATCATGAACAAGCACTTTAGAAAGAATATGATCTATAAGAGAAGCATCCACAGCTGATCCAAGATGAGACTTTGCCACCTGCAAGTCTGGGGCCTTTAATCCCCCTGTACCTCATCCCTGAGTGAGGACCTTTTATCACTGCTGAGAAGCTTCTAATGTTCTTGTTGTCTATGCTTACTTACTTATTTGTTAAGAAACTTTCAGAACAGAAAAACTGAGAAACATAATTTACATTTTTTTATAAAGCCATCTCTGGGTATAATAATTTCAATTAGTCTGTGTATGTGTATGTGTGTTTGCATGTGTGTGTGTTTGTGTTCATGTACCTATCAGAGGAAAACTTTTGAGTAGTCTGTTCTCTCATTCAATCAATTGGATCCTGAGGATTGCGTTCCAGCTATAAAGCTTGGCAGCAAGCATGTTTACCCAATGAAGAGTTATTTGCTGGCCCATGTCTTGAGATTTTGGTTAGTCGGTTAAATGTCTCCATGCTTTCATTTTTGCTCAGAATGGTATTTCTCATTATTTTTTTATATCTTTTGTTTGCTCACCTGTATGCTGAGCTCAAATAATCATGGTTTTAGTTAGATCACAGCTGTTACTTTATGTGTATACTTGTACACTTGAGCACTGGTGAATATGTCTGTGTATGGTTGCCAGTACACACATAGGCATGTATGTAGAGGCCAAAGGTTAACTTCAGCTATGCCTCCACAGGTAGTGACCACATTACTTTTGTGATACAAGGCCTGTTTCTGGCATTTGGCTTGACACGTGCATCAGGTTAGCTGGCCAGTTAACTCAGGGATCTGCTTGTTACTCCCTCCCCAGTTCTGGGCTCATAAGTTAGCCTTTTCATACAGGATGTGTGGATCAAACTAATGCTCTTGTGTTTTCCAAGTGAACACACTTTACCCACAGAGCTATCTCATCAGCCTATAAACCATCAGATTGAAAGGCAACTTTGAACAACATTTGAGATACATCCAGTGAGGAACTTCTTTTATAATCAATGCTAGCAAGTTGCCTACTCACCAGAAACATATACATTGTTTCTTAAGTAGAAATATACCCACAGGTCTGCAAAAAGCCCATCTCTGGTTTAATCCAAGACATTCCTGAATCTGAGGAAACCTAGACCTGCCCTCTTCATTACAGGTACTCCTATATCTCCTGAAATATCTAAGGGGATGAAATTCCTTCCATAAGACTGGCCAGCAATGGGTATTAGCATCTTGGAAATTATTCAAGATAGAATGAGTTTCCTAGTTGTTTATCTATACCGGCATTGGTTCCCATGATCATATACATATGTATCCCTATATAAAAATCCAAGACATCACTATGACTTCTTGCTGAAGTCTGTTGTAGTTTGTTATTCTGTTGATATGCTAAAACACTGACCAAATCAACTTGGGGCAGCAAGGGGTTTGCTTGTTTTGAAAGATTGTATATGGAAGGTATCAAAGCAAAAGCTCCAGACAGAAAAGTGGAAGCAGGAAGTGAAACAGAATCTATGGAGGAATTATCCTTTCTGATTTACTCCCTGGCTCATATTCACTTTGTCTTTCTTATACAACACAGACTCAATTGTCCAAAGTGCCCATAGTGGAGGAGCCCTCTTAAATGAATTCACCAGCAAGAAAATACCCCATGAACATTCTCATAGGCCAGTTTCTTGGAGGCTACTTCTCTCTCGGGTATCAGGTTGACAAGAACCATCACAAGAACATTGTTCTACTATCCCTGGGTCCCCCTTCCTCCTTGACTGTTCCCATTAACATAAATCCCTGCCATAGTCACCAACAACCCTAACCAAATACCCTGTGATCCTATTTAGTATCTCTCTTTCGTTTTATTCCTCTCCTTTCTATACAATGCTTCTTTGAAATATATATTTAGTTACTGTCTCTGCCCCTCTCTATCTTTGCATATGAACTCATCAGAGTTCATTGTCAGCTTAAGGTTAACTGGGTGGCTCAATTTGTCAATTCCTTCTTAGATTTCCACTATTGTTTTTATAAGCAACTGTAGTTCTTTAGAATTTCCAAGAAGGGACAGTAAGATGGCTCAGTAGATATAGGTTCTTATCATGAAGTCTGGTGACCTGTATTCGATGAGCTGTCTTGTATAACATAAAGGAAGTAGAGATTCAGCTTCCAAAAATTGTCCACTGAAGTACATGCAGTTTTTCTACATAGTATATAGGCAAAATTCAGAAATTAGGTTAGGTTGTCCTTCAATTGTCAGGGATCCACTTATCTGCCTCTCCTTGTGTTATGATTATAGGAATGTACCACCATGCCTGTCCTTTTACAGAGGATCTTAGAATTAAACTCAGGCCCACACACTTGTGTGGCATGGACTTTACTGATTGAACCATGTTCATAGCCTTTTTGAAAGCTTTCTAAAGTTTTGTGTAGCCATATTCAACACATGGTTTGGGATGTGACCCAGAGATGACAATTGATTTTACCACAAAATCCTCCTGTAACTTTAGGTAATCTTAAGCCTTCTGTAAACAGGGAAATAATAATTGTGTTTGTTTTATGTCTGCAAATTTCTTGATGTAGTATTTGGCACATGATAATCCCTCAAATAATCTCTGTTCCTCAGATATTTAGGTCATATGCTCCCCATTCTTTTTTTTCCATTCCATTCAGGTGCACATCTTGGTACTTTAGAGAGAGGTGGTTGGGTGTTTACATACCTAGTCATAAAGGATGTTGACATCTTTATTCAGGCCATCTGGAGACTTTAAGCTACATTAAATTTTCTCGGGGGCTTCTATTTGAATTTGTTTATCTATGTACAGCTAATTAATTTTAAAAGCATTATGAATTCTGATAATGCATAATGATCTGCCAGGCTCCTCAAACTCATTAAGAATTATAACCCTCTTTTTATACCCCAGTATCTTCCTTCTACACAAGACCTTGCTCCCTCCTATCAGGGTAATTACTGCAAAGTGCTATCATCCAAAATTCATCACTTTCTAAGCCAAAGTCATATTCTCTTTCCCTAAATAAATCTCTTATCATCATCCCTGCTTCAGCTGTCTTATTTGCTATTGCTCATATCATTTAGAGTAATTTGTCACAAATTTTAAATTTCATCTTTGGGTTCTAATGTCAGTATAGTCTTATCTTGGGATGCTAGGAGGTCTTATACACAGCCAGACCAACCTTGGAGGTTTGGAGGACAGGATATCAGTGGGAAGATGCGATACTTGGAGAGCCCAGATCACACTTTGTAAATCTTGCACTTATTATCCAAAGCTGAACAGCCTCACTGTATCATTGAAATTTTTCACTCAGGACATGAGAAAACACATCAACATAGAGGTCTTACTTTTAGAATTGACTGAAAAAAACTGAGAAGATAAATGTTCATATTTGTAAGTAACAAAAATACAGTGTACAAAAACCTTAGAGACTTCTCTCTTAAACCATGACCTGTTTGAGTTTCTAACTGATTGAGAATCTGAATGCTCCTCAAACATCGATATATGCCAGTCTATTGTCCTTCTGCTCTCTTGGTGCTCTGGAGGTGTAAGAGAGAATCCCTGCCCTGTAGACATAGAAACTGTCAGAAGCTTCCAGAAACTGTCAAAATAATGCCCAAGACTGGGGAGAGAGTACAGTCAGTAAATATTGCCCTGCAAGCAAGAGAACTTGAATTTAATAACTGGTTCCTGTGTTTAGAAAAATGGTGAGCAGGTTCATCTACATTTCTAGTCCCATGGACAGGGAAGTAGAGCCAGGCAGACTTCGGAAGCCTACTAGCCAGCTTATCTACTAGCCTCCATGGTTAATTCTTTTCTAGTGAGTGACTTTGTGTCACAATCCCAAAGTGGATAAAGCCTGAAGAACAATATTCAAGGTTATATACTCTGACCTCCACATACATTATGCACATAGGTCGTATTTCATGCATACCAACATGTATACACACTCAAAGATACACAGACACACACAGACACACACACACACACACACACACACACACAGAGAGAGAGAGAGAGAGAGAGAGAGAGAGAGAGAGAGAGAGAGAGAAACACATACACATACATATATAAAAAAACAAAACACATTATAACTGTAAAGGTTGAACTAACCATGTCTATGGAGGTAAAGCTGAGGAAGAGGAGTAATATCCACAGCAGCCAGTCAGGTTTGATGAATGAGTGACTCATGGATGGGCTGCTTGCAGGGCTCTGCAGCTCTGCTTGCCTTATGCTAACCATGGAATTTAAAAAATAACCTACTCTCTTAGCTGGATTAGCCACTCTGCACCCAATTTCCACAGAGAGGCCCAGTCTTTGCCTTACAGCTTGTATTACCTTCAGTCTCTGTGCAAGTGGTCCCTTAGGTGATTCATGTATTGACTCACTGGTTACACCACTATGCACTAAGGTAGAGTCATGAATAAAACCACAGAAAATATCTAAAACATGAAATTATGAAAATTTTACAGTTTTCTTTGTGTGTGTGTGTGTGTGTGTGTATGTTCTAGCTACATATATATATGTGTGTATATATGCATGTACATATGTGCATGTGTGTGTGCATGTAGAGCCCAGGAATAGGCATTTTATTTTTATTGAAATAAGACTTTGAGTGAATCTGGAATTCACTCAATTGACATAGTGGCTGGATAGAAAGTTTATGGATCCTGGATCCTTCTGCCTTCACATCTACAGCTTTGAGATTACAGGCTACATAAAGTCACTGGCTTTTTCATTTGTGTGACTCTGAGTGTGCATATCTGTATGTGTGTTTGTACAGTGTGATATGTGTGGTAGATATGTGTAGGAGTACACGCTCCCTTTTGTGTGTGGAGACCACAGAAGAACATCAAGCATCCTGTTCTTTCACTCTCTTATTCTCCTGAAAAAAGGTCTCTTACAGAGCATGTTACTACCTTGACATAATTCTTCAAGACCTTCCTACCTCTGACATATATAGCATTGAACAGACATGTAGATGTCTATATTCCCCTTTATTAGTTTTTAAATGTAGTTTCTGGAGACTCAGAACCTTTTGCTTGTGAAGCAAAAACTCCTATTCATTGAGTCATCCCCAGCCCTGAACCTGGCTTTTTAAATGAGAATGGGAAAGCAGATATTTTCAAAGCAAGCACTATACTGAGTCTACCATGTCTTTGGGCCTATGGCAATGTTTCCATAGAAAACCATACTTATTATCATGAAAGGGAGAATTAGCACCTTTTGCTCCAATCTTGAGACTCCTGTTTAAATGTCAAGTGTGTGGTCTCCCTGGAGCATCTGTACGATCCATCTGAAAAGCCTACTGTGAATGGTGTAAACCAGAGACACAGCTAAATCTGTATGATGCCATTTCACAAGGGCTGCTTTCCTACTGTCAGACTTGGTGACAGTCATCTCTTTTCTTTCAGAGACTTGTGAAAAATACTCATGAAATATTATCCCTTTAATGAAACCTTTGTCGATTTATAACGTTCTAGCCACATCTCATGTCTAGTCACATGTTCTTTTTATTTGAAGACTTGTCTTCCAGTTTGTCCCACAATATTCAACTAATTTTGTCCCTGCCTAGTTATTTACATTGTATTGTTTTACTCTGAGAATCTCTTGTTGAAGTAATGAATTATAAGAAAAACATAAACACATCTATTTATTACATACATTTCCATCATGGTGGTTCATTTATGACCATGATGTTGTGTGTGATTCCCCAGATGGCTTGACACATCACCTTCATCATATTTGCATAAGAGAGATAAGGGCGCAAAATTAATTGAGAAATTCCCAATATAGAACTAAGGAGATAGTTTGGTTGGTAATGTGCTTGCAATACAATCATGAGGACCCAAGATATGTACCTCGAGCTGGGCAGTGGTGGCGCACGCCTTTAATCCCAGCACTTGGGAGGCAGAGGCAGGAGGATTTCTGAGTTCGAGGCCAGCCTGGTCTACAGAGTGAGTTCCAGGACAGCCCGGGCTACACAGAGAAACCCTGTCTCGAAAAAACAAAAAAAAAAACAAAAAACAAGATATGTACCTCGAATTCATGTAAGGGAAACCTGGGCTAGAATAAGATGGATGTGATACCATTTTTGTGAGAAACAGAGAAAGGAAAGGCCCTGGGACATGCTAATCTATCAGAGTAGCTGATTCCTGAAAACAAGAAACAAAAACAAAAAACACTGCAGGTTGTCCTCTGTCATCCAAATGGTCTTGTGTATATATACTCATAACCATACACACATGTTCATGCATGCACACACGCACACACACACACACATGCTTGCATACACACACAGCAAGAGTGAGAGGGAATACAGCCATTACATACCATGAATTTAGATATAAACAAATGATAAAGTAAATAAGCTCTGGAACACAATTTTTAATCTTTTTAATTTGTGAACAATCTAATCATACTATAAACTTTGAGTGTATTCATAGATCTATGTAGAAAAATACACAAAATCTCATTAAAAGAAACTAGTTTGTCTT
>NW_021621054.1:0-15558 GCF_004785775.1 Grammomys surdaster
AAAACACTGTGGAAAAATCAAACAATAGAGATATCAAAGAAATTTATGAAAAAGGAGAAAGTATCATGTAAAGTTCATAAAAAATAGAAAATTGATAAGGAGACCATTTGATTTGTAAAGGAATGTGACTTAAAACAGTTTTTCCTGATAAAATTGGACATTTACTTGGCAAAAAATTCACAAAATTGATAACACTGTGGAAAAAGCTAGTGAAAACTTGAAGAAAAGTTACACAGCCAATGAGAAACTATAATCAAACGGAAGAGAAATCAAAGAAATTTATGAACAAGGAGAAATTTGCATTTAAAATTCATAAAACATAGAAAATTGGTAAGGATACCATTTGATTTCTAAAGGAACTTGATTTAAAACAGTTTTTCCAGATAAAACTGAACATTTACTTGGCAAAAAAAACATAAAATTGAAAACACTGTGGAAAAATCAAACAAAATAAATATCAAAGAAATTAATGAAAAAGGAGAAATTTGCACTTATAATTCATAAAATATAGAAAATTGATAAGCAGAACATTTCATTTGTAAAGGAATGTGGTTTAAAACAGTTATTCCTGACAAAATTGAACATTTACTTGGCAAAAAATTCTTAAAACTGAAAACACTGTTTAAAAAACAGGTGAAAAATTCAGGAAAAAGTGAAAACTTGAAGAAATATTACACAGTCAGTAAAAAATTATAATCAAATGGAAGAGAAACCAAAGAAAACTATGAACAAGGAAAAACTTGCATTTAAAATTCATAAAAAATAGAAAATTGATAAGGATACCATTTGATTTGTAAAAGAATGTGATTTAAAACAGTTTTTCCTCATAAAATTGAACATTTACTTGGCAAAAAAATCATAAAATTGAAAACACTGTGGAAAAATCAAACAAAAGAGATATCAAAGAAATTTATCCAAAAGGAGAAATTTTCAATTAAAATTCATAACAAATAGAAAATTGATAAGGAGACCATTTGATTTTTAAAGTAATATTATTTAAAACAATTTTTCTGCTAAAATTGAACATTTAGTTGTCAACAAAATCATAAAATGTAAACACAGTGTAGAAAGCTAGTGAAAAATTCAGGAAAACTAGTGAAAACTTGAAGAAAAATAAAAAAGATAATAATAAACTATAATCTAATGGAAGAGAAATAAAAGAAAGTAATGAACACAGAGAAATTTGTATTGAACACTCATAAAAGATTTAAAATTGAAAAGGAGACCATTTGATTTGTAAAGGAATGTGATTTAAAATAGTTTTCCCAGATAAAATTGAACATTTACTTGGCAAAAAATTCATAAATTTGAAAAAACTGTGGAAAAATCAAACAAAAGAGATATCAAAGAAATTTATGAAAAAGGAGAAATTTTGATTTAAAATTCATAAAAATGGAAATTGATAAGGAGACCATTTGATTTGTAATGGAATGTGATTTAAGACAGTTTTTCCTCATAAAATTGAACATTTACTTGGCAAAAATTCATAAAATTGAAAATACTGTGGAAAAATCAAACAAAAGAAATATCAAGCTGTGGAATTCATGTGGAGGTCAGAGTGAAAGCAGGTGTGAGTGGAAGCAACAGAAGGAGTCATGGCTGCCAAATTGTTTGAGTCCATCGGAAAGTTCGGCCTGGCATTAGCAGTTGCAGGAGGCGTGGTGAACTCTGCTCTATATAATGTGGATGCTGGACACAGAGCTGTCATCTTTGACCGATTCCGTAGCGTACAGGACATTGTGGGAGGGGAAGGGACTCACTTTCTCATCCCTTGGGTACAGAAACCAATTATCTTTGACTGCCACTGTCGACCAAGGAATGTCCCGGTCATCACTGGTAGCCAAGACCTACAGAACGTCAACATCACACTGTGCATCCTCTTCTGGCCAGTGGCCAGCCAGCTCCCTCGTATCTACACCAGCATCTGCGACGACTGTGATGAGCGGGTGCTGCTGTCTATCACCACAGAGATCCTCAAGTCCGTGGTGGCTCGGTTTGATGCTGGAGAATTGATTACCCAGCGAGAGCTGGTCTCCCGGCAGGTGAGCGATGACCTCACAGAGCGAGCAGCAACATTTGGGCTCATCCTGGATGACGTGTCCCTGACACATCTGACCTTCGGGAAGGAGTTCCCAGAGGCAGTAGAAGCCAAGCAGGTGGCTCAGCAGGAAGCAGAGAGAGCCAGATTCGTGGTGGAAAAGGCTGAGCAGCAGAAGAAGGCAGCCATCATCTCTGCTGAGGGTGACTCCAAGGCAGCTGAGCTGATCGCCAACTCGCTGGCCACCGCCGGGGACGGCCTGATCGAGCTGCGGAAGCTGGAAGCTGCCGAGGACATTGCCTACCAGCTCTCCCGCTCTCGGAACATCACCTACCTGCCTGCAAGCCAGTCCCTGCTCCTCCAGCTTCCCCAGTGAGGCCAACCGGGCCGACCTCCATCATTCGGAATGATGCCTTCCTTCTGCCCCACCCCAGAAATCACTGTGAAATTTAATGATTGGCTTAAAGTGAAGGAAATAAGAAATAAAGGTAAAATCACTTAAAAAAAATCAAAGAAATTTATGAAAAAAGTAGAAATTTTCATTTAAAATTCATAAAAAGTAGAAAATTAATAAGGAGACCATTTGATTTGTAAAGGAATGTGATTTAAAACAGTATTTCCTGATAAAATTGAACATTTACTTGGCAAAAAATTCATAAAATTGAAAACACTGTGGAAAACGGTAGTGAAAAATTCAGGAAAAATAGTGTAAACTTGAAGAAAAATTACAAAGCCAATAATAAAGTATAATCAAACGGAAGAGAAACCAAAGAATGTTATGAACAAGGAGAAATTTGCATTTAAAATTCATTAAAAATAGAAAATTGATAAGGATACCATTTGATTTGTACAGGAACGTGATATGAAACAGTTTTTCCTGATAAAATTGAACATTTACATGGCAAGAAATTCATAAAATTGAAAACACAGTGGAAAAATCAAACAAATGAGACATCAAAGAAATTTTTTAAAAGGGAGAAATTTGCATTTAAAATTCATAAGGAATGGAAAATTGATAAGGAGTACATTTGATTTGTAAAGGAATGTTATTTAAAACAGCGTTTCCTCATAAAATTAAACATTTACTTGGCAAAAAATTCATAAAATTCAAAACACTGTGGAAAACGCTAGTGAAATATTCAGGAAAAATAGTGAAAACTTGAAGAAATATTACACAGTCAATGATAAACTATAATCAAACGGAAGAGAAACCAAAGTAAATCATGAAACAGGAGAAATTTGTATTGAAAATTCATAAAAAATACAAAATTGATAAGGAGAACATTTGGTTTGTAAAGGATTGTGATTTAAAACAGTTTTTCCTGATGAAATTGAACATTTACTTGGCAAGAAATTCATAAAATTGAAAACACTGTGGAAAAATGAAGCAAAAGAGATATCAAAGAAATTTTTTAAAATGGAGAAATTTGCATTTAAAATTCATAAAATATGGAAAATTGATAAGGAGAACATTTGATTTGTAAAGGAATGTGATTTAAAACTATTTTTCCTTATAAAATTAAACATTTCCTACGCTAAAAATTCATAAAAATCAAAACACTGTGGAAAAATCAAACAAAGGAGATATCACAGAACTTTATGAAAAAGGAGTAATTTGCATTTAAAAATCATAAAAAATAGAAAATTGATAAGGAGACCATTAGATTTGTAAAGGAATGTGATTTAAAACAATATTTCCTGATAAAATTGAACATTTACTTGGCAAGAAATTCATAAAATTGAAAACACTGTGGAAAAAGCTAGTGAAAAATTCAGGAAAAATAGTGAAAACTTGAAGAAATATTACACAGACAATAGTAAACTATAATCTGACAAAAGAGAAATCAAACAAAATTATGAAAAAGGAGAAATTTTTATTGAAAATTCATAAATATAGAAAATTGATGATGAGACCATTTGATTTGTAAAGGAATGTGGTTTAAAACAGTATTTCCTGATAAAATTGAACATTTACTTGGCAAAAAATTCATAAAATTCAAAACACTGTAGAAAAATCCAACAAAAGAGATATGAAAGAACTTTATGAAAAAGGAGTAATTTCATTTAAAATTCATAAAAAATGGAAAATTGATAAGGAGAACTTTTGATTTGTAAAGGAATGTGATTTAAACAGTATTTCCTGATAAAATTGAACATTTACTTGGCAAAAAATTCATAAAATTGAAGACACTGTGGAAAAATCAAACAAAAGAGACATCAAAGAAATTTTCAATAAAGGAGAAATTTGCACTTAAAATTCATAAAGAATGGAAAATTGATAAGGAGAATATTTGATTTGTAAAGGAATGTGTTTTAAAACAGTTTTTCCTGATAAAACTGAACATATACATGGCAAAAATTCATAAAATTGAAAACACTGTGGAAAAAGGTAGCGAAAAATTCAGGAAAAATAGTGAAAACTTGAAGAAATATTACACAGTCAATAATAAACTATAATCAAACGGAAGAGAAGTCAAAGTAAATCATGAAACAGGAGAAATTTGTATTGAAATTTCATAAAAAATGGAAAATTGATAAGGAGAACATTTGATTTGTAAAGGAGTGTGATTTAAAACAGTTTTTATAGAAAAAATTGAACATTTACTTGGAAAAAAGTTCATAAAATTGAAAACACTGTGGAAAATCAAACAAAAGAGACATCAAAAAATTTTTGAAAAAAGGAGAAATTTGCATTTAAAATTCATAAAAAATGGAAAATTGATAAGGAGACCATTTGATTTGTAAAGGAATGTGATTTAAACCAGTTTTTCCTGATAAAATTAAACATTTACTTGGCAAAAAATTCATAAAATTCAAAATACTGTGGAAAAATCAAACAAAAGAGATATCAAAGAACTTTATGAAAAACGAGTAATTTCAGTTAAAATTCATAAAAAATAGAAAATTCCTAAGGAAACCATTTGATTTGTAAAGGAATGTGATTTGAAACTGTTTCTCCTACTGAAATTGAACATTTACTTGGCAAAAAACTCATAACATTGAAAACAGTGTGGAAAAAGCTTGTGAAAAATTCAGGAAAAATAGTGAAAACTTGAAAAAATAGTACACAGTCAATACTAAACTGTAATCAAACGGAAAATAACTCAAAGAAAGTTATGAACAAGGAGAAATTTGCATTTAAAATTCATAAAAAATACAAAATTTATAAGCAGAACATTTGATTTGTAAAGGAATGTGATTTAGAACAGTTTTTCCTGACAAAATTGAACATTTACTTGGCAAAAAATTCATAAAACTGAAAACACTGTGGAAAAAGCTAGTGAAAAATTCAGGAAAAATAGGGAAAAACTTGAAGAAATATTACAAAATCAAAATAAAGTAAAATCAAACAAAAGAGATATCAAAGAACTTTATGAAAAAGGAGTAATTTCTTTTAAAATTCATAAAAAATAGAAAATACATAAGGAGACCATTTTATTTGTAAAGAAATGTGGTTTAAAACAGTATTTCCTGATGAATTTGAACACTACTTGGCAAGAAATTCATAAAATTGAAAACACGGTGAAAAAATTAAACGAGAGCGATATCACACAAATTTATGAAAAAGAAGAAATTTGCAGTTAAAATCATAAACAATAGAAAATTGATAAGGAGAACATTGAATTTGTAAAGGAATATGATTTAAAACAGTTTTTCCTGACAAAATTGAACATTTACTTGGCAAAAAATTCATAAAATTGAAAACACTGTGGAAAAAGCTAGTGAAAAATTCAGGAAAAATAGTGAAAAGTTGAAGAAATATTACACAGTCAATAATCTATAATCAAATGGAAGAGAAATCAAAGAAAATTTTGAAAAAGGAGAAATATGTATTGAAAGTTCATAAAAAATAGAAAATTGATAAGGAGACCATTTGATTTGTACAGGAATGTGATTTGAAACAGTTTTTCCTGAAAAAATTGAACATTTCTTGGAAAAAAAGTCTTAAAATTGAAAACACTGTGGAAAAATCAAACAAAAGAGATATCAAAGAAATTCATGAAAAAGAAAGAAATTTGTATTGAAAATCATAAAAAAATAGAAAATTGATAAGGAGACCATTTAGTTTGTAAAGGAATGTGTTTAAAACAGTTTTTCCTGATAAAATTGAACATTTACTTGGCAAAAAATTCATAACATTGAAAACACTGTGGAAAAATCTAGTGAAAATTTCAGGAAAAATAGTGAAATCTTGAAGAAATATTACACAGTCAATAATAAACTGTAATCAAATGGAAGACAAATCAAAGAAAATTATGAAAAGGAGAAATTTGTATTGAAAATTATGAAAAATAGAAAATTGATAAGGATACCATTTGATTTGTAAAGGAATGTGATTTAAAACAATTTCTCCTGATAATAGTGAACATTTACTTGGCCAAAAATTCATAAAATTGAAAACACTGTGGAAAAATCAAACAAAAGAGATATCAAACAAATTTATGAAAAAGGAGAAATTTGTTGAAAACCATAAAAAATAGATAATTGATATGGAGACCATTTGATTTGTAAAGAATGTGATTTAAAACAGTTTCTCCTGATAAAATTGAACATGTACTTGGCAAAAAATTCATCAAATTGAAAACACTGTGGAAAAATCAAACAAAAGAGATATCAAAGAACTTTATGAAAAATGAGTAATTTCATTTAAAATTCATAAAAAATAGAAAATTGATAAGGAGACCATTTGATTTGTAAAGGAATGTGATTTAAAAAAATTTTACTTATAAAATAAAACATTTACTTGGCAAGAAATTCATAAAATTGAAAACACTGTGGAAAAATCAAACAAAAGAGATATCAAAGAAATTTATGAAAAAGGAGAAATTTGCACTTAAAATTCATAGAAATAGAAAATTGATAAGGAGAACATTTGATTTGTAACGGAATGTGATTTAAAACAGTTTTTTCTGATAAAATTGAACTCTTACTTGGCAAAAAATTCATAAAATTCAAAACACTCTGGGAAAATCTAGTGAAAAATTCAGGAAAAGTAGCGAAAACTTGAAGAAAAATTACAAAGGCAATAATAAAGTACAATCAAACAGAAGAGAAATCAAAGAATTATTTACTATTATCCAAGAATCGTGAATATTGTTTATTCCTGTTCATTTGTTTCTGACTTACTATTATCTACGACTGATGACTATTTTTTTTTGTTGTTGTTTAGTTTTTTTTGGTTTTTGTTTTTGTTTTTTTTTTTGGATGCTGTAAAATATATATATATTAGAATACACACACACACACACTCTCACACACTCACATATATATTCTTGTTTCACCACTTCACCCACTGGCCTCCAACCACACCTGTTTGCCATTCTCTCTTTTCTTCTCTCTTCTTCTTTGTATTTCTTTTTGTGTCCTCCCACTAGAGCTGGAACTCATGATCCTCCTCCTGTCTCAGTCTGTCAAGTGCTGGATTACAGTGGTTTTGCCTTGTCTGTCCTGGGAACTTGCTCTGTATACTAGGCTGGCTTTGAACTCACCGGGAAGATCCAGCCTGCCCCTGCATGCCAACAATCCCAGCACTCGGGAAGCAGAGGCAGGTAAATCTTTAATTTTGAGGCCAGCCTTGTCTGCAATGTGGGTTCCAGGACAGCTAGTCCTACACAGAGAATCCCTACCTTGAAAAAAAAATTTTAAAGGTTTTTCTCCCTCTTTTACTAGAATCGTCTCAACGCCATTTATTTTGGCCGATCCTTTTTCCAGAGACTAGTAACGCCATTCCCATTATAAAACAAGTTCCCTTGAGTTTGTTTTCAGTTCGGCCTAACAATCTTTATTTTCCTCCAAGCGGAGATGCTTTTCTCCGAGCCTCTTTCTGGACTACCTTTCCCTTGCTCTTCAGTTCGCAGCTCGGCAGACAGCTCTCTCATATCTCCATTGTCTCTAGGCCCTTTGCACTCCTCAACTCTGAAGGGCCTGTAGAACCCAGGGCCACTAGAATCTCGCCATTGCTAGACTGTTGCTAGGGCGGTTGCCGTGGAGACTTCTGAGAGGACCAACCTTCCAAATCCTAGTGAGGGAATAAAGTTGGCGCCAGCATCGCCCGGGGGTGCGTCACTGGACTGATGACTACTGATACTTCAGCATTATTTATTTCTTTTATCAATGGACTAATACTGACGACTATTGATTATTCATGTTCATTTATTTCTGATTAACTATTATCGACGAATGGTGAATAGTGATTATTCAGGCTCATTATTTCTGACTTACTATTATCTATGACTGATGACTATTGATACTTCAGTTTTATTTATTTCTGATTTCCCATGATCTATGACTGATGACTATTGATTATTCATGTTCATTTATTTCTGAATTACTATTATCTATGACAGATGACTATTGATATTTCCGCTTTATGTATTTCTGATTTCCTATTAACTATGACTAATGACTTTTGGTTATTCATGTTCATTTATTTCTCCTTTATTCTTATCCACTAACCGTGAATATTAATTATTAATGTTCATTTATTTCTGACTTACTATTATCTATGACTGATGACTATTGATATTTCATCTTTATTTATTTCTGATTTCTTATTAGTTATGACTGATGACTATTGATTATTCATGTTCAATTTTTTCACATTTACCATTAACCACGAATGGTGAATATTGATTATTCATGTTCATTTATTACTGGTTAAATATTATCAACGATGGTGATTATTGTTTATTCATTTTCATTTATTTCTGACTTACTATTATCTATCACTAATGAATATTGATATTTCAACTTTGTTTATTTCTGATTTCCTATTAACTATGTCTGATGAATATTGATTATTCAGGTAATTTTTTTTTCAGATTTACCATTATCCACGAAGGGTGAATATTCAGTATTCATGTTCATTTATTTCAAATTTACTATTATCAGCGATTGGTGATTATTGATTATTCATGTTCATTTATTTCTGAATTACTATTACCTTTGACTGATGACTATTGATACTTCAGCTTTATTTATTTCTGATATCCAATTAACTTTAACTGATGACTATTGGTTATTCATGTTTATTTATTTCTGATTTACTGTTATCCACAAATCGTGAATATTGATTATTCATGTTAATTTATCTCTGACTTACTATTATTTATGATTGATTACTTTTGATAATTCAGCTTTATTTATTTCTGATTTCCCATGAACTCTGACTTATGACTATTGTTTATTGATGTTCATTTTTTACTGATTAACTTTAATCCACGAATGGTGAACATTGATTATTCATGTTCATTTATTTCTGACTTACTATTATCTATGACTGATGACTATTGATATTTCAGCTTTATATATTTCTGATTTACTATTAAGTATGACTGATGACTGTTGATTATTCATGTTCATTTATTTCTGATTAACTATTATCCACGAATTCTGAATATTGATTATTCATGTTGATTTATTTATGACTTACTATTATCCATGACTGATGACTAGTGATACTTCTGCTTTATTTATTTCTGATTTTCATGAACTATGACTGATGACTATTGATTGTTGAAGTTCATTTATTTCTGATTTACTATTATCCACCAATGGTGAATATTGATTATTCATATTCATTTATTTCTGACTTATTATTATCTATGACTCATGACTATTGATAATTCATTTTTATTTTTTTCTGGTTTACTATTAACTATGACTGATGACTGTTTATTATTCATGTTCATTTATATCTCATTTCCTATTATCCAAGAATGGTGAATATTGATTATTCCTGTTCATTTATTTCTGACTTACTATTATCTATGACTGATGACTATTGATACTTCAGTTTCATTTATTTCTGACTTCCCATTAACTATGACTGATGACTATTGATTATTCATGTTCATTTATTCCTGATTTACTATTATCCACGAATGGTGAATACTGATTATTCATGTTCATTTATTTCTGATTTACTATTATCAACTATTGGTGAATATTGATTATTCCTGTTCATTTATTTCTGACTTACTATTATCTATGATGGATGATTATTGATATTATAGCTTTATTTATTTCTGTTTACTCTTAAATATTACTGATGACTATTGATTATTCATGTTCATTAATATCTGATTTCCTATTATCCAGGAATGGTGAATATTGTTTATTCTTGTTCATTTATTTCTGACTTACTATTATCTATGACTGATGACTATTGATATTTCATCTCTGTTTGTTTCTGATTTCCTATTAATTATGACTGATGCCTATTGATTATTAATGTTCATTTATTTCTGACTTACTATTATCTATGACTGATGACTTTTGATACTTCAGCTTTATTTATTTCTGACTTCCCATGAACTCTGACTGATGACTATTGATTATTCATGTTCATTTATTTCTGATTTACTATTATCCATGAATGGTGAATATTGATTGTTCCTGTTCATTTATTTCTGACTTACTATTATCTATGACTGATGACTATTTTTTTTAGTTGTTTTTTGTTCTGTTTTGTTTTTTGGTTTTTTTGATGATATAGAATGTTTATATATATTCTGGAATATATACATACACACACACATACACTCACATATATATTCTTGCTTTCACCACTTCACCCACTGGGCTCCAACCACACCACTTTGCCATTCTCTCTTTTCTTCTCTGTTCTTCTTTGTATTTCTTTCTTGTGTCCTCCCACTAAGAGTTGGAACTCATGATCCTCCTCCTGTCTCAGTCTGTCAAGTGCTGGATTACAGTGGCTTTGCCTTGTCTGTCCTGGGATCTTGCTCTGTATACTAGGCTGGCTTTGAACTCACGGGGAAGATCCAGCCTGCCCCGGCATGCCTCCAATCCCAGGCCTCGGGAAGCAGAGGCAGGTAAATCTTTAATTTTGAGGCCAGCCTTGTCTGCAATGTGGGTTCCAGGACAGCTAGTCCTACACAGAGAATCCCTATCTTGAAAAAAATAATTTTAAAGGTTTTTCCCCCTCTTTTAGTAGAATCGCCTCAACGTCATTTATTTTGGCCGAACCTTTTTCCAGCGTTAATAGTTAATGGTGTTAATAGTAACACCATTCCCATTATAAAACAAGTTCCCTTAAGTTTGTTTTCAGTTCGGCCTAACAATCTTTATTTTCCTCCAAGCGGAGACGCTCTTCTCCGAGCATCTTTATGGATTACCTTTCCCTTGCCGTTCAGTTTGCAGCTCGGCAGACAGCTCTCTCATATCTCCATTGTCTCTAGGCCCTTTGTGCTCCTCAACTCTGAAGGGCCTGTAGAACCCAGGGCCATTAGTATCTCGCCATTGCTATACTGTTGCTAGGGCAGTTGTGGTGGAGACTTCTGAGAGGACCACCCTTCAGTGTTCTAGTGACAGAATAAAGTTGGCGCCAGCATCGCCAGGGAATGCGTCACTTGACTGATGACAATTGATTTTTCAGCTTTATAAATTTCTTTTTATACATGGACTAATACTGATGACTATTGATTATTCATGTTCATTTATTTCTGATTTACTGTTATCCACGAATGGTGAATAGTGATTATTCATGTTAATTATTTCTGACTTAATATTATCTTTGACTGATGACTATTGATATTTCAGTTTTATTTACTTCTATTTCCCATGAACTATGACTGATGACTGTTGATTATTCATGTTCATTTATTTCTGACTTACTCTTATCTATGACTGATGATTATTGATATATCAGCTTCCTTTATTTCTGATTTCCTATTAACTATGACTGATGAATATTGATTATTCATGTTCATTTATTTCTGATTTACTATTATCCACGAAGGGTGAATATTGATTATTCCTGTTCATTTATTTCTGACTTACTATTATATATGACTTATGACTATTGATACTTCAGCTTTATTTATTTCTGTCTTCCCATGAACTATGACTGAAGAGTATTGATTATTCATGTTCATTAATATCTGATTTACTATTATCCACCTATGGTGAATATTGAGTATTCCTCTTCATTTATTTCTGACTTACTATTATCTATGACTGATGACTCTTGATATTTCAGCTTTATTTTTTTCTGGTTTATAATTAACTATGACTGGTGACTATTGATTATTCATGTTCATTTATTTCTGTTTTATTATTATCCACGAATGCTGAATATTGATTATTCCTGTTCATTTGTTTCTGACTTCCTATTGTCTATGACTGATGACTATTGATATTTCAGATTTATTTATTTCTGATTTCCTCTTAACTATGAATGATGACTTTTGGTTATTCATGTTCATTTATTTCTGTTTTGCTATTATCTACGATTCGTGAATATTGATTATTCTGTTCATTTATTTCTGATTTACTATTGTCTATGACTGATGATTCATGATTCTTCAGTTTTATTTCTGATTTCCCATGAGTTATGACTGATGACTTTTGATTAATCATGTTTTTTTTTTCTGATTTACTGTTATCCACTAATGTTGAATATGGGTTATTCATTCCCATTTATTTCAGACTTACTATAATCTATGACTGATGACAATAGATATTTCAGCTTTATTTGTATCTGATTTAATATGAACTTTGAAAGATCACTATTGATTACTCATGTTCATTTATTTCTGATTTACTATTATCCACGAATGGTGAATATTGATATTCCTGTTCTTTTATTTATGACTTACTATTATCTATGACTGATGACTATTGTTATTTCAGCTTTGTTTATTTCTCATTTTCTATTAACTATGACTGATGACTATTGATTACCCATGATCATTTTTTGCAGATTTACCATTATCCACGAATGTTGAATATTAATTATTCATGTTCATTTATTTCTGACTTACTATTATCTATGACTGATGACTATTGATATTTTCGCTTTGTTTATTTCTGATTTCCTATTAACTATGACTAATGACTTTTGGTTATTCATGTTAATTCTTTTTGGCTGTACTATTATCCACGAATCGTGAATATTGATTATTCAGTTCATTTATTTCTGACTTAATATTATTTATGACTCCTGTCTTTTGATATTTCAGCTTTATTCGTTTCTGATTTCCCATGAACTATGACTGATGACTATTGATTATTCATGTTCATTTATACCTGATTAACTATTATCCACGAATGGTGAATATTGTTTATTCCTGTGCATTTTTTTCTGACTTACTATTATCTATGACTGATGATTATTGATACTTCAGCTTTAATTATTTCTGGTTTCCTATTAATTATGCATGGTGACTATCGATTATCCCTGTTCATTTATTTCTGACTTACTGTTACCTATGAATGATGACTAATGGTATTTCAGCTTTATATATTTCTGATTTACTATGAACTATGACTGATGAGTGTTTATTATTCATGTTCCTTTATTTCTGATTTAGTGTTATCCACAAATGGTGAATATTGATTATTTATGTTCATTTATTTCTGACTTACTATTATTTATGATAGATGACATTTGATACTTCAGGTTTATTTATTTCTGATTTCCCATGAACTATGACTGATGACTATTGATTATTGAAGTTCATTTATTTCTGATTTCCTATTATCCACGAATGGTGAATATTTATTATTTCTATTAATTTATTTCTGACTTACTCTTATCTATGACTGATGACTATTGATATTTCAGCTTTATTTATTTCTGATTTCCTATTAACTATGACTTATGACTATAAATTATTCATGCTCATTTTTTTCAGATTTACCATTATCCACGAATGGTGAATACTGATTATTCATGTTCATTTATTTCTGATTTACTATTATCCACAAATGCTGAATATTGATTATTCATATTCATTTATTTCTAACCTACTATTATCTATGACTGATGACTATTTATATTTCAGCTTTATTTTTTTCTAGTTTACAATTAACTGTGACTCCTGACTATTGATTATTGATGTTCATTTATATCTGATTAACTATATTCCACGATCGTGAATATTGATTATTCCTGTTCATTTATTTCTGACTTACTCTTATCTATGACTCATGACTATTGATATTTCAGCTTTATTTATTTCTGATTTCCTATTAATTATGACTGATGACTATTGATTATTCATGTTCATTTTTTTCAGATTTACCATTATCCACGATGGTGAATATTGATTATTCATGATCATTTATTTCTGATTTACTATTTTCAATGATTGGTGATTATTGATCATGTTCATTTATTTCTGACTTACTATTATCTACGACTGATGACTATTGATATTTAAGCTTTGTTTATTTTTGATATCCAATTAACTTTGACTGATGATTATTGGTCGTTCAAGTTCATTCATTTCTGATTTAGTATTATCCACAAATTGTGAATATTGATTATTCATGTTCATTTGTTTCTTACTTACTATTATTTATTTTTATTTTTTTTAAAGATTTATTTATTTATTATTTATGAATACACTGTAGCTGTCTTCAGACACACCAGAAGAGGGCATCAGATCTCATTACAGATGGTTGTGAGCCACCATGTGGTTGCTGGGATTTGAACTCAG
Source organism: Grammomys surdaster (assembly GCF_004785775.1). NCBI lineage: Eukaryota > Metazoa > Chordata > Mammalia > Rodentia > Muridae > Grammomys > Grammomys surdaster. Next base: position 14,506 of record NW_021621054.1, read on the forward strand.
GACCTCTGGAAGTGCAGTCAGTGCTCTTAACCACTGAGCCATCTCTCCAGCCCCACTTACTATTATTTATGATTGATGACTTTTGATACTTCAGTTTTATTTATTTCTACTTTCCCATGAACTCTGACTGATGACTATTGTTTATTCGTGTTCTTTTTATTCTGATTAACTATTATCCACAAATATTTAACATTGATTATTCCTGTTCATTTATTTCTAACTTACTATTATCTATGACTGATGACTATTGATATTTCAGCTTTATATATTTCTGATTTACTATTAAGTGTGAATGATGACTATTGATTATTCATGTTCATTTATTGCTGATTAACAGTTATCCACGAATTCTGAATATTGAGTATTCATGTTCATTTATTTCTGACTTACTATTTTCCATGATTGATGACTATTGATATTTCAGCTTTGTTTTTTTCTTGTTTATTATTAACTATGCCTGATGACTATTGATTATTCATGTTCAATTATATGTGATTTCCTATTATCCCCGAATGGTGAATATTGATAATTCCTGTTCAATTATTTGTGACTTACTTTTATCTATGACTGATGACTATTGATATTTCTGCTTTGTTTATTTCTGATTTCCTATTAAATATGACTGATTAATATTGATTATTCATGTTATTTTTTTCAGATTTACCATTATTCACGAATGGTGAATATTGATTATCCATGTTCATTTAATTCTGATTTAGTATTATCAACAATTGTTGAATATTGATTATTCCTGTTCATTTATTTCTGACTTACTATTATCTATGACTGATGACTATTGATACTTCAGCTTTATTTATTTCTGAGTTCCCATGAACTATGACTGATGACTATTGATTATTCATGTTCATTTTTTTCTGATTTACTTTTATCCACGAATGGTGAATATTGATTATTCCTGTTCATTTATTTCTGACTTACTATTATCTATGACTGATGACTTTTTTTTTTTAGTTGTTTTGTTTTTTTTTTGTTTTTTGTTTGTTTATTATTTTGGATGCTTTTGAATATATATATATATATATATATATATAT
>NW_021621054.1:15658-15970 GCF_004785775.1 Grammomys surdaster
TGTGTCCTCCCACTAAGAGCTGGAACTCATGATCCTCCTCCTGTCTTAGTCTGTCAAGTGCTGGATTACAGTGGCTTTGCCTTGTCTGTCCTGGGAACTTGCTCTGTATACTAGGCTGGCTTTGAACTCAAGGGGAAGATCCATCCTGCCCCTGCATGCCTCCAATCCCAGCACTCGGGAAGCAGAGGCAGGTAAATCTTTAAGTTTGAGGCCAGCCTTTTCTGCAATGTGGGTTCCAGGATAGCTAGTCCTACACAGAGAATCCCTATGTTGAAAAAAAGATTTTAAAGGTTTTTCCCCCTCTTTTAGTAG
>NW_021621055.1:0-9190 GCF_004785775.1 Grammomys surdaster
TGGAATGTCCAAGGAAGTTACTATATTCCAGCAGAAAAGCAGTATACAACGTATTGAACAAACCTACTGTAAAGATACGCGCATTGCAAACCATTTGTACTTCCAGAACTAAAGGCAAGTACAATACAGCTGAAGAGACTTAAACAATGTTACATGTGACATTTCAGTTAGAACATTTGTTTGCTTAAAGCATAAACACTTGTACCATCCAGTCATGCATACTACATCGTGTCATATGGCATGTCCAAGAAACTTGCTAGATTCCAGAAGAAAAGCACTATACATCGCATTGAACAAACCTACAGTAAAGATAAGCACATTGTAAAGCATTCGTACTTACAGAGCTAAAAGCAAGTACAATACATCTCGAAAAACTTAAACAACGTTATATATGTTATTTAAGTTAGGACTTGTGTTTCCTATAAAGCTTATACACCTATACCATCCAGCCAGGTATATTTCATTGTTTCATATGGAATGTCCAAGGAAGTAGCTAGATTCCAGCAGAAAAGCACTATACAACGTATTGAACAAACCTCCAGTAAAGACATGCACATTACAAAGCATTCGTACTTCCAGAACTAAAGGCAAGTACAATACAGCTGAAGAGACTTAAACAATGTTACATGTGACATTTCAGTTAGGACTTGTGTTTGATTTAAAGGATAAACCCTTGTACCATACGGCCATGTATATATAATAGTTTCATATGGCATGTCCAAGAAAGTTGCTAGATTCCAGCAGAAAAGCACTATACAACTTATTGAACTAACTTAGTCTAAAATGCATTGCAATGCATTCGTACTTCCAGAGCAAAAGGCAAGTACAGTACTGCTGAAAAGACTTAAACAATGTTACAATTGACATTTCCGTTTGGACTTGTGTTTGCTTTAAATCATATACACTTGTACGATCCGTTCATGTATACTACATTGATTCATATGGCATGTCCAAGTAAGTTGCTAGATTCCAGCAGAAAAGCACTGTACAATGTATTGAACAAACCTCCAGTAAAGATACGGGCATTGCAAAGCATTCGTACTTCCAGAGCTAAAGGCAAATACAACACCGCTGAAAACACTCAAATCATGAAACATGTGATATTCTGTGTAGGAAGTTTGTTTGCTTTAAAGCATAAACACTTGTACCATCCGGTCTCGTGTACTTCATTGATTCATATGGCATATCCAAGTAAGTTCCTAGATTCCAGCATAAAAGCACAATACAACAAATTAATCAAAACTACTTTAAAATGAATTGTAATTCATTGATACTTCCAGAGCCAAAGGCAAGTACAATACAGCTGCAAAGACTTAAACTACGCTATATATGACATTTCAATTAGGACTTGTGTTTGCTTTAAAGCATAAACACTTTTACCATCTGGCCATGTATGTTTCAGTGTTTCATATGCCATGTCCAAGTAAGTTGATAGATTCCAGCAGAAAAGTACTATACAACGTATTGAAAAATCCTAGTGTAAAGATACTCGCATTACAAAGCATTCGTACCTCCAGAGGTAATGCCAAGTACAACACCACTGAAAACAATGAAATCATGTTACTTGTCGCATTTCAGTTAGGATGTGTGTTTGCTTTGAAGCATAAACACTTGTACCATCCGGCCATGTATATTTAATTGTTTCATATTGTATTTTCAAGAAAGTTGCTAGATTACAGCAGAAAAGCACTATACAATGAATTGAATAAACCTACAGTAAAGATATGCTCATTGCAAAGCAATCGTACATCCAGAGATAAAGGCAAGTACAACACCACTTACAACACTGAAATCATGTTACATGTGACATTTCAGTTAGAAAGTGTGTTTGGCTTAAAGCATAAACACTTGTACCATCTGGCCATGTATATTTGATTGTTTCATATGGTATGTCCAAGAATGTTGCTAGATTCCAGCAGAAAAGCACTATACATCACATTGAACAAACCTACAGTAAAGATACTCACATTGTAATGCATTCGTTCCTCCAGAACTAAAAGCAAGTACAATACAGCTCCAATTACTTAAACAACGTTATGTATGATATTTCAGTTACGACTTGTGTTTCCTAGAAAGCTTATACACCTATACCATCCAGCCATATATGTTTCCTTGGTTCATATGGAATGTCCAAGGAATTTGCTATATTCCAGCAGAAATGCAATATAAAATGTATTGAACAAACCTACAGTAAAGATACGCGCATTGCAAAGCATTCGTACTTCCAGAAATAAAGGCAAGTGCAATACAGCTGAAGAGACTTAAACAACATTATATGTGACATTTCAGTTAGTACCTGTGTTTGCTTTAAAGCATAAACACTTGTACCATCCGGTCATGTATAGTTCATTGTATCATATGGCATGTCCAAGTGTAAGTTGCTAGATTCCAGTAGAATAGCACTATACAAATTAATGAACAAACATACACTAAAGATAGGCGCATTGCATAGCATTCATACTTCCAGAGCTAAAGGCAAGTACAACACAGCTGAAAACATTGAAATCACATTACATGTGACATTTCAGTTAGGAAACTTGTTTGATTTAAAGCATAAACACTTGTCCATCAGTCCAAGTATATTTCAGTGTTTCGTATGGCTTGTCCAATAAAGTTTCTAGATTTCAGCAGAAAAGCATGATACAACATATTTTACAAACCTACTGTAAAATGCATTGCAAAGAATGCGTACTTCCATAAATAAACGCAAGTACAAAACAGCTAAAAACACTTAAACAACGTTACTTGTGACATTTCAGTTATGACTTGTGTATGCTTTACAGCATAAACACTTGAACCATCCGGTCATGTATACTTGATTGTTTCATATGGCATGTCCAAGTAAGTTGCTAGATTCCAGCAGAAAAGCACTATGTAACTTCTTGATGAAATGCACTGTAAATATACGTGCATTGCAAAGCATTTGTACTTCAAGAGCTAAAGGCAAGTACAACACAGATTTAAGCATTGGAATCACATTACATGTGATTTTTCAGTTAGGACTTGTGTTTGGTTTAAAGCATAAACGCTTGAACCATCCGGCCATGTATATCTCATTGTTTCATTTGGCATGTCCAAGAAACTTGCTAGATTCCAGAAGAAAAGCACTATACATCTTATTGAACAAACACACTCTAAAATGCATTGCAATGCATTCATACTTCCAGAGCTAAAGGCAAGTACAATACTGATCAAAACATTGAAATCACCTTATATGTGTCATTTCAGCTTGTATTTGTGTTTGCTTTAAAGCACAATCTCTTTTACCATCAGGTCATTTATACTTCATTTTTTCATATGGCATGCCCAAGTAAGTTGCTAGATTTCAGCAGAAAAGCAATACACAAGTCTTTGAACAAACCTCTTGTACAGATGCGTGGAATGCAATGCATTCTTACTTCCAGAGCTATAGGCAAGTACAACACAGCTAAAAGCATTGAAATCACATTACATGTGACATTTCAATTAGGACGTGTGTTTGGTTTAAAGCATAAACACTTGTACCATCCGGTCATGTATACTTCATTTTTCAATATGGCATGTCCAAGTAAGTTGCTAGATTCCAGCAGAAGAGCACTATACAACGTATTCTACAATCCTACAGTAAAGATACACGCATTGCAAAGCATTCCTACTTCCAGAGTAAAAGCAAGTATAACAAGGTTGATAGCACTCATATCATGATACGTGTGATATTTAAGTTAGGACGTGTGTTTGCTTAAAAGTGTAAACACTTCTACAATCTGGCCATGTATATTTCATTGCTTCATATGGCATTTTCAAGAAAGTTGCTAGATTCCAGCAGAAGAGTAATGTAGAACGTATTGAACAAACGTACTCTAAAGATACGCACATTGCAATAAATTCGTACTTCCATAGCTAAAGGCAAGTACAACACAGATTTAAGCATTGGAATCACATTACATGTGATATTTCAGTTAGGACTTGTGTTTGGTTTAAAGCATAAACGCTTGAAACATCTGGCCATGTATATCTCATTGTTTCATTTGTCATGTCCAAGAAACTTGCTAGATTCCAGCAGAAAAGCACAATACAACTTATTGTACAAATCTACTCTAAAATGCATTGCAATGCAATCGTACTTCCAGAGCTAAAGGCAAGTACAACACTACTGAAAACATTGAAATCACATTACAGGTGACATTTCAGTTAGGGCGTTTTTTGGGTTAAAGCATAAACACTTGTACAATCTGGCTATGTATATTTCAGGGTTTCACATGGCATGTCCAAGAAAGTTGCTAGATTCCAGCAAAAAAGCACTATAAAACAAATTAAACAAACTTAATCTAAAATGCATTGCAATGCATTCGTACTTTCAGATCTAAAGTCAAGTACAATACAGCTCAAAAGACTTAAACAACGTTATATGTGACATATAAGTTAGGATGTGTGTTTGCTTTAAAGCATAAATACTTGTACCATCTGGTCTTGTATACTTCAATGTTTCATACGGCATGTCCAAACTAGTTGATAGATTTCAGCTGAAAAGCACTATACAATGTATTGAACAAACCTACTGTAAAGTTACGCACAATTCAAAGCATTCGTACTTCCAGAGCTAAAGGCAAGTACAACACCGCTGACAACACTGAAAGCACATTATATGTGACATTTCAGTTAGGATGTGTGTTTCCTTTAAAGCATAAACACTTGTACGATCTGGCCATGTATTTTCATTGTTTCATATGGCATGTCGAAGTAAGATTATAGATTCCAGCAGAAAAGCACTATACAAGGTACTGAACAAACCTACTCTAACGATACGCGCATTGCCATGCATTCGTACTTCCAAAGCAAAAGACAAGTACAACAGAGGTGAAAACATTGAAATCACACAACATGTGACATTTCAGTAAGGACATGTGTTTGGGTGAAACAAAAACACATATACCATCCGGCAATGTATATTTCAGTGTTTCATATGACATGTCCAAGAAAGTTGCTAGATTCTAGCAGAAAAGATCTTTACAACAAATTAAACAATCCTATTATATAATGCATTGCAATCCATTCATACTTCCAGAGCCAAAGGAAAATACAATACAGCTCAAAAGACTTAAACAACGTTATATGTAACATTTTCAGTTAAGACTTGTTTTTGCTTTAAAGCATCAACACCTGTACCATTCGGTCATGTATACTTCATTGTTTCATATTGCATGTCCAAATAAGGTGATAGATTCCAGCAGAAAACCACTATAAAATGTATCGAACAAATCTCCTGTAAAGATATGCGAATTGCAAAACATTTTTACTTCCAGAGCTAAAGACAAGTACAGCACAGCTGAGAACAATAAATCCATCTTAGTTCTGACATTTCAGTTAGGAAGTGTGTTTGATTTATACCATAAACACATGTACAATCCGGCCATGTATATATCATTGTTTCATATAGCATGTCCAAATAAGTTGCTAGATACCAGCAGAAAAGCACTATACAACATATTGAACAAAGAAACGGTAAGGATAAGCTCATTGTAAGGGTTTCTTACTTCCAGAGCTAAATGCTAGTACAACACAGCAGAAAACACTGAAACCACATTACATGTGACATTTCAGTTAGGAAGTGTGTTTCGATTACAGGAATAACACTTGTACCATGCGACCTTGTATATTTCATTGTTTCATGTGAAATGTCCAAATAAGTTGCTATATTCGTGCAAAAAAGCACTATACAACGTAATGATCAAACCTAATGTAAAAATACCCGCATTGCAAAGCATTCGTACTTCCAGAGCTAAAGGATATTACAACACAGCTGAAAATATTGAAATCACAATACATGTGACATTTCAGTTAGATCGTGTGTTTTGTTTAAAGCATAAATCTTGTACCATCTGGCCATGTATAGTTCATTGTCTCATATGGAATGTCCAAGAAAGTTGCTAGATTCCAGCAGAAAAGTTCTATCCAACAAATTAAACAAACCTACTGTAAAATGCATTGCAATGCATTCATACTTCCAGAGCTAAAGTCAAGTACAACACATCTCAAAAAACTTAAACTACGTTATATGTGACATTTCAGTTAGGACTTGTGTTTGCTTTAAAGGATAAACACTTGTACCATCCGGTCATGTATAATTCATTGAATTATATGGCATGTCCAAGTAAGTTGCTATATTCCAGCAGAAAAGCACTATACAACTTACTCAACAAACGTACTGTAAAGATAGGCACATTGCAATGCATTAGTGCTTCCATACTTAAAGGTAAGTACAATACAGCTCAAAAAAGTACAATACAGCTCATTGTTTCATATTGCATGTCCAAGTAAGTTGCTAGATTCCAGCAGAAAAGCACTGTACAACTTATGGAAGAAACCTACAGTAAAGATTCGCGCATTGCAAAGCATTCGTACTTCCAGAGCTAAAGGCAAGTACAACACCGCTGACAACACTCAAATCATGATACATGTGACATTTCTGGTAGGACGTGTGTTTGCTTTAAAGCATAAACACTTGTAACATTCGGGCATGTATACTTCATTGTGTCATATGGCATGTCCAATTAAGTTGCTACATTCCAGCAGAAAAGCACTGTAAAACTTATTGAAAAAACATACTGTAAAGATATGTGCATTGAAATGCATTCATACTTCCAGTGCTAAAGGCAAGTAAAACATTGCTGACAACACTAAAATCACATTACATGTGGCATTTCAGTTAGGAAGTGTGTTTGTTTTAAAGCCTAAACACTTGTACCATCCGGCCATGAATATTTCATTGTTTCATCTGGCATGTCCAAGTAAGTTGAGAGTTTCCAGCAGAAAAACACTATACAACAAATTAAACAAACCTACTGTAAAATGCATTGCAATGCATTCATTCTTCAAGAGCAAAAGGCAAGTACAACATCACTGACAACACTGAAACCACGTTATATATGACATTTGAGTTAGGACGTTAGTTTTCTTTAAAGCATAAATACTTTTACCATCTGGCCATGTACATTTCATTGTTTCAAATATCATGTCCAAGAAAGTTGCTAGATTCCAGCAGAAATGCAGGAATATTGAACAAACCTACTGAGAAATAAATTGCAATGCATTTGTACTTCCATAGCTAAAGGTAAGTACAAAACAGCTTAAAAAACTTTAACAACATTACTTGTGATATTTCAGTTATGACTTGTGTTTGCTTTACAGCATAAACTCTTGTACCTTCCGGTTATGTATACTTCTTTGTTTCATATGGCATGTCCAATTAAGTTGCTACTTTCCAGGAGAAAAGCACTATACTACTTATTGAACAAACGTACTGTACAGATAGGCACATTTCAATGCATTCGTTATTCCAGAGCTAAAGGCAAGTACAACAAAGCAGAAAACATTGAAATCACATTACATGTGACATTTCAGGTAGAAGGTGTGTTTTGATTAAAGCATAAACACTTGTACCATACGGCCATGTATATTTCACTGTTTCATATGACATGTCCGAGAAGTTGGTCGATTCCCATAGAAAAGCACTTTACAACGTAGTGAAAAAAACTACTGTAAAAATAAGCGCATTGCAAAGCATTCCTACTTCCAGAGATAAAGCAAACTACAACACAGCTGACAACACTGAAATCATGTTACATGTTACATTTCAATTAAGATGTGTGTTTGGTATAAAGCATAACCACTTGTACCATCACGCCATGTATATTTCATTGTTTCTTATGACATATCCAATTAAGTTGTTAGAATCCAGAAGAAGTGCCCTATACAACAAATTAAACAAACCTGCTGTAAAATGCATTGCAATGCATTCATACTTCTAGAGCTAAAGTCACGTACAATACAGCTCAAAAGACTTAAACAACCTTATATTTGACATTTCAGTTTGAACTTGTGTTTGCTTTAAAGCATAAACACTTGTAAAATTCGGTCATGTATACTTCATTGTTTCATATGACATGTCCAAAAAAGTTGCTAAATTCGAGCAGAAAAGCACTGTAGAACTTATTGAATAAACGTACTGTAAAGGTACGAACATTGCAATGCATTCGAATTCCATAGTTAAAGGCAAGTACAACACATCTGAAAACACTGAAATCACATTACATGTGACATTTCAGTTAGGATGTGTGCTTTGTTTAAAGCCTATACACTTGTACCATCCGGCTATGTATATTTCATTGTTTCATATGGCATGTCCAAGAAAGTTGCTAGATTCCTGCAGAAAATCACTATACAACATATTGAACAAACCTACAGGAAACATACGGCCTTTGTTAAGCATTCATACTTCCCAAGCTAAAGGCAAGGACAACACCGCTGAAAACACTCAAATCATGATACTTGTCACATTTCAATTAGGTTGTTTGTTTGCTTTAAAGCCTAATACTTGTACAATACTGCCATGTATATTTCATTGTGTAATTTGGCATACCTTAGAAAGTTGCAAGATTCCTCATAAAAGCACTTTATAACTTAATGAACAAACCTACAGTAAATATATGCGCATTGCAAAGCATTCGTAAATCCAGAGATAAAGGAAAGTACAATACAGCTGAAAAGATTTAAACAACCTTACATGTGACATTTCATTTAGGACTTGTGTTAGGTTTAAAGCATAAACCCTTGTACCAACCAGCCATGTATATTTCATTGTTTCATATGGCATGTACAAGTAAGTTGCTAGATTTCAGCAGAAGAGCACTATACAATGTATTGAACAAACCTACTCTTAAATGCACTGCAAGGAATTCGTACTTGCAGAACTAAAGGCAAGTACAATACAGCTGAAAAGTCTTAAACAACTTTATATGTGACATTTCAGTTAGGACTTGTGTTTGCTTTAAATGCTTGTACCATTCAGTCATATATACTTCATTGTTTGATGTAGCTTATCCAAGTAAATTGCTAAATTCCAGCAGAAAAGCACTGTAGAAGTTATTGAACAAATCTACAGTAAAGATATGCATTGCAAAGCATTAGTACTTCCATAGTGAAAGGCAAGTACAACACTGTTGAATACATTAAAATCACATTACATGTGACATTTCAGTTAGGACATGTCTTTGGTTTAAAGCATAAACACTTGACCCATCCGGCCAAGTATATCTCATTGTTTCATATGGCAAGTCCAAGAAAGTTGCTAGATTCCAGGAGAAAATCATTATACAACGCATTGCACAAAACTACAACAAAGATATGCGCATTGCAAAGCATTCATACTTCC
>NW_021621056.1:0-276 GCF_004785775.1 Grammomys surdaster
TGAAGGAGTATCATCACTGTGAAGTTGTGAAATGTTTATATAGACCCCATGATGTTGTACATATGTGATCAGATGTTAAGCTTTCATTTGATGCTTGAATGTATTTTAGAAGTTCAGGAAGAGAAAAGGACATTTAGGATTCTGAGCTTTGTTGAGTCTGGACTAGACTATGGGTATTTTGGCATTGGATACTTTCTAAGGACATTTGGCTTACTATAGCCGCCATAGAAAATGGTTTTGATTGTTTCACTATGCTTAGCCTACATGAATTTAGCA
>NW_021621056.1:376-1250 GCF_004785775.1 Grammomys surdaster
GTCAGGACAGCTTGGTTAAAACCATCCTCCTGGCTGCCTGTGGAAGAGAATAACCTGCCTTCACTGGTGCCTTTAGCACTATGTCATGCTGAATGGTGTCCAAATTTCTGCCATCTTGTTAGTGAGAGGAATCTTTAAGTTGTAAGTCAGCCCAAATTGACTGTCATCCTCCATAAGAGTTGTCTTACTCATGGGGTCTCTTCTCTGTGATGAATCCTTAACTAACCTAGAAGTGGGTACCAGAGACTGGGTTATCATTGTGACAGGTGTGTCCATGTTGTTGTTTTTGTTGGAAATTCGATTCTGGCTGTTTGGATGCTTTAAATGGAGCTTAATATGCTGAAGTATTAGCAGCAGGGCAGAGAGTGGTGCTAAGAGTGATTTTAAATGAGGAATCTTAGCACTGTAGATTTCATATGAGAGGAGTATTAATGTGAGACTTAGAAAATATCTTTTGTTATTTTGGTGAAGAATGGGGCTTCTTTGTGCGCTTGTCTTCAGAGTATTCTGGAGGGTAAGTTAAAGAGATCTAAATAAATACAATTAATAAAGGGAGCCTCAAAGAGCCCTAAATTAGACTTTGTTCTGTTGTTCACTCTCATGGGATACATTTGAAGAAGTAGAGTAAAATGGGAAACAGAAAGTCCAAAATGGAGGGGTTCAAACATAGTGTTCAGAATAGGGTATCGGGAAGTAGAATGGAGTTAAATCATGTAACCACAGATACTAAATGGAAGTAACTGAGAATTGACTAGAGGGGAATATACTCCCCAGCTAGGGGTTCTCCTTGTAGATTTTCAGTTGAAAAAGGCATGGTTTATATTATGTAGGCCTTTTAATGCTCCAGTTTTTTTTTTCATTTGGACAAAAAAAA
>NW_021621056.1:1350-11441 GCF_004785775.1 Grammomys surdaster
GGGAGAAAAATCACAGATCCAGATCATGGGCTAGAAAACAGAGGGTTATGGTCCAAATCATGCCGTGGTATTACAGTAACTTTGGATAGAGATCTTGAGAATACTGGCTCTGAAAAGCTTTGTGTTTATCCATGAGAATACCAATCTTAAATCCCAAGAGAGAGGCAGGGTTTTTCTGAGTTCAAGGCCAACCTAGAACAAAGAAAGGAAAGAATAGTATTCTTTATTTGGTAACGGTAAAGAAAATATTAGTTCCAAGCTCAGTGGTGCACAAATCAAGTGTGTGAGACAAGCAGATCACTTGGTTCAAGGTTAGTCTACAGATCATGTTCGAAGACAGCAATACTTAGACAGTGAGCAAACCATTGAGACTAGGTTGCTGCGATAAATGCCATTGAACTAGGGGCCCTGTTCCAGCACGAGCAACTGATTGAACTTGGAAGTTTTGGGCAAGTTGATATGGCTTTAGAATCCAGAATATTAAAGTTTACTTGGATAGCTGAATCAGGTTAGTTTGAGCTAAGAAATTGCCAGTGACTTAGAAAATGTCACCGTTGATGTATAATATATTGGAAGTATTTTATGAGAGCACCAAGAAGCTGTGTTTCAGAGATAGCCCTCCTGCAGGCAGCCAGATATTTTGTAAGAATCTTCCAGATGGTACTGAAGGAATGAAGGGATCCTGAAGAACAGTTGAGGCCTGGTCCTGTGAGTGGCTAGGTAACGCCATTGGGGAAATTGCTGCTTCAGGGTCTGTGGAAGTCCAAGGACTCCATGGGGTTATACAATGAATTTTTGGATTGGTATCTTAAAGACTGCGTAGGAGAGGCTCATTGTGAAAGTGCTGCCTGGTGGAAGCAGAAGAACTGGGTGTATTTGAGAGTCCAGTAAAATGGGATGACCACAAAGAAGAGCACTAACAGTGGAGTACTATTGGCAGGAGCTTATGGTCTCACAGAAACTAGAGCTGAAAGATGAAACTTAACCTCTTATTGTAAGAGCCCAGGTGATCCTCAGTGAAACCTGTGTGATGCCTGTTGAGGAAAGCAGCTATCAGTGATTCGAAGACAAAGACAAAGTGATTCGAAGACCAGCATAAGACAAAGGTGACAGTTTCTTATATACACACAAGTGGATTATAGTTTGCAAACCTGAAAAGTGGTGGACATCAATAAAGTCAATGCATGAATGGAAATTTTTGCAGTTGGATTTTTGGATTCATTTGAAGGGGTATCATCACTGTGAAGTTGTGAAATGTTTATATAGACCCTATGATGTTGTACATATGTGATCTGATGTTAAGCTTTCATTTGAAGCTGGAATGTATTTTAGAAGTTCAGGAAGAGAAAAGGACATTTAGGATTCTGAGCTTTGTTGAGTCTGGACTAGACTATGGGTATTTTGGCATTGGATAGTTTCTAAGGTCCTTTGGCTTGCTATAGACCCCATAGTCTCTTTTTTTTTCCTGCAAGGAAAATAGGTGCCAGGAAATGGTTTTGATTGTTTCACTATGCTTAGCCTACATGAATTTAGCACTAATCAGATTTGTGGCCTTACTGAGGATGGGGTCGCTTTGTCATAGAGAGTGTGTCACATTGGAGGATTATTGAAAATCTCAGGTCAGGACAGCTTGGTTAAAACCATCCTCCTGGCTGCCTGTGGAAGAGAATAACCTGCCTTCCCTGGCGCCTTTAGCACTATGTCATCCTGAATGGTGTCCAAATTTCTGCCATCGTGATAGTGGGAGGAATCTTTAAGTTGTAAGTCAGCCCAAATTGACTGTCATCCTCCAAAAGAGTTGTCTTACTCATGGGGTCTCTTCTCTGTGATGAATCCTTAACTAACATAGAAGTGGGTACCAGCGACTGGGTTATCATTGTGATAGGGCTGTCCATGTTGTTGTTTTTGTTGGAAATTCGATTCTTGCTGTTTGGATGCTTTAAATGGAGCTTTATATGCTGAAGTATTAGCAGCAGGACAGAGAGTATTTTAAGAGTTATTATAAATAAGAGGGCTTGACACTGTAGATTTCAGTCGAGAGGAGTATTAATATGAGGATTAGAAAATATCTTTTCCTATTTTGGTGAAGATTAGGGCTTCCTTGTGCACTTGTCTTGAGAGTTTTTTGGAGAGTAATTTAAAGAGATGTAAATTAATACCATTAATAAAGGGAGCCTCAAAGAGACCTAGATTAGACTTTGTTCTGTTGTTCACTCTTATGGAAAACATGTGAAAAAGTAGAGTAAAATGGGAAACAGAAAGTCCAAAATGGAGGGGTTCAAATTTAGTGTTCACAACAGGGTATCAGGAAGTAGAATGGAGTTAAATCATGTAACCACAGATACTAAATTGAAGTAACTGAGAATTGACCACAGGGGAATATACTCCCCAGCTAGGTATTCTCCTTGTAGATTTTCAGTTGAGAAAGGTATGGTTTATATTATGTAGGCCTTTTAATGCTGCAGTTATTTATTTTTCATTTGGACAAAAAAACATATGTTTCTGATTCAAATTGCCAAGAGATGGACGGAGATGGCTGCTGTCAGTTGTCAACATGAATACATATGTTGTGAACTAAAATTGATAAATGGGAGAAAAATCACAGATCCAGATCATGGGCTAGAAAACAGAGGGTTTTGGTCCAAGTCATGCCATGGTATTACAATAATTTGAATAGAGATCTTGAGAATACTGGCTCTGAAAAGCTTTGTGTTTATGCATGAGAGTATCAATCTTAAATCCCAAGAGAGAGAGAGGCAGGGTTTTTCTGAGATCAAGGCCAACCTAGAACAAAGAAATAAAAGAATAGTTTTCTTTATTTGGTAAGGGTAAACAAAAGATTAGTTCCAAACTCAGTGGTGCACAAATCAAGTGTGTGAGACAAGCAGATCTCTGGGTTCAAGGTTAGTCTACAGATCATGTTCCATGACAGCAATACTTAGCCAGTGTGCAAACCATTAAGACTAGGTTGCTGGGATAAATGCCATTGAACTAGGGGCCATGTTCCAGCACCAGCAACTGGTAGAACTTTGAAGTTTTGGGCATGTTGCTATGGCTTTAGAATCCAGAATAGTATAGTTTACGTAGATAGCTGAATCAAGTTAGCTTGAGCTAAGAAACTGCCAGTGAGTTAGAAAATGTCATTGTTGAGGTATAATATATTGGAAGTATTTTATAAGAGCACCAAGAAGCTGTGTTACAGAGATAGCCCTCCTGCAGGCAGCCAGATAATTTGTAAGAATTTTCCTGATGGTATTGAAAAAAGGAAGTGATCCTGAAGAGCAGTTGAGCTTTGATACTGTGAGTGGCTAGGTAAGGCCATTGGGGAAAATGCTGCTTCACTGTCTGTTCAAGTGCAAGGAGTGAAAATTGTTACACAATGAAGTTGAGGATTGGTACCTTGAATACTGCCTAGGAGAGGCTCATAGTGAAAGTGCTGCCTGGTGGAAGCAGAAGAACTGGGTGTATTTGAGAGTCCAGTAAAATGGGATGAGCACAAGGAAGAGCAGCAACTGTGGAGTTCTATTGCCAGGAACTTATGGTCACACAGAAACTAGATCTGTAAGGTGAAACCCAAGTTCTTTTTGTAAGAGCCCAGATGATCCTCAGTGAACCCTGTGGTATGCCTGTTGAGGAAAGCAGCTATCAGGGATTGGAACCAGCACAAGACAAAGGTGACAGATTCTTTTATACAGCACAAGTGGATTATAGTTTGTAAACGTGACAAGAGTTGGACATTAATAAAGTCAATGCAGGAATTTAAATTTTTGAAGTAGGATTTTTGGCTTCATTTGAAGGAGTATCATCACTGTGAAGTATTGAAATGTTTCTATATTCCCTATGATGTTTAACATATGTGATTTGATGTTAAGATTTCATTTGATGCTGGAATGAATTTTATAGAGTTTAGGAGAAGCAAAGGACATTTAGGATTCTGAGCTTTTTTGAGTCTGGACTAGACTATGGTTATTTTGGCATTGGATAGTTCTAAGGTCCTTTGGCTTGGTATACCCCCATAATCTCATTTTTTTTTGCATAGACAAATTAGTGCCAGGGAATGGTTTTGCTTGTTTCACTATGCTTAGCCTACATGAATTTAGCACTAATCAGATTACTGAGGGTTGGGTTGCTTTGCCATAGGAAGTGTGTCACAATGGAGGATTCATTAAAATCTCAGGTCAGTCCAACTTGGTTAAAATTATACTCCTGACAGCCTGTGGAAGAGAATAACCTGCCTTCCTTGGCACCTTTAGTACTATGTCATCCTGAATGGTATCCAAATTTCTGCCATCCTGTTAATAGAAGGAATCTTTAAGTTGTAAGTCAGCCAAAATTGACTGTCATCCTCAATAAGAGTTGTCTTACTTATGGGGTCTGTTCACAGTGATGAATCCTTAACTAATATAGAAGTGGGTATCAGAGACTGGATTACCATTGTGATAGGTCTGTCCATGTTTTTGTTTGTAGGAAATTCGATTCTGGCAGTTTGGATGCTTTAATGGAGCTTAATATGCTGAACTATTAGCAGCACGGCAGAGAGTGGTGAAAAGAGTGATTTTAAATAAGGCGGCTTGGCATAGTAGATTTCAGATGAGAGGAGTATTCATATGAGGATTTGAAAATATCTTTTAGTATTTTGGTGAAGATTAGGGCTTCCTTGTGTGCTTGCCTTAAGAGTTTTCTGGAGGGTAATTTAAAGAGATGTAAATTAATACCATTAATAAAGGGAGCCTCAAAGAGACCTAGATTAGACTTTGTTCTGTTGTTCACTCTTATGGGAAACATTTCAAGAAGGAGAGTAAAATGGGAAACTTGAAGCCCAAAATGGAGGGGTTCAAATATAGTGTTCACAACCGGGATTCAGGAAGTAGAATGGTGTTTTATCATGTATCCAAAGATACTAAATGGAAGGAATTGAGCATTGACCAGGGTGAAATATCCTCCCCAGCTAGGGATTCTCTTTGTAGATTTTCAGTTGAGAAAGGGATGGTTTATATTATAAAGGCCCTTTAATGTTGCAGTTATTTTTTTTCATTTGGACAAAAGAAGATATGATTCTGATTCAAATGGCCAAGAGATGGACGGGGATGGCTGCTGTCAGTTGTCAACATGACTACATATGTTGTGAACTAATATCCATATATGAGAGAAAAATCAGAGATCCAGATCAAGGGCTAGAAAACAGAGGGTTTTGGTCCAAATCATGCCGTGGTATTACATTAACTTTGGATAGAGATCTTGAGAATACTGGCTCTGAAAAACTTTGTGTTTATGCATGACAGTATACATCTTAAATTTCAAGAGAGAGAAGCAAGGTAATTTCTGAGTTCAAGGCCAACCTAGAACAAAGAAAGAAAAGAATAGTTTTCTTTATTTGGTAAATGTAAAGAAAAGATTAGATCCAAACACGGTGGTGCACAAATCAAGTGTGCAATACAAGCACAACTCTGGGTTCAAGGTTAGACTACAGATCATGTTCCATTACAGCAATACTTAGGCAGTGAGCAAACCATTAAGACTAGGTTGCTGGGATAAATGCCATTGAACTAGGGGCCTTGTTCCAGCACCAGTAACTGGTAGAACTTGGAAGTTTTGGGCATGTTGCTATGGCTTTAGAATCCAGAATTGTAGAGTTTACCTGGACAGCTGAATCAAGCTAGTTAGAGCTAAAAAATTGCCAGTGACTTAGAAACTGTCATCCTTGTGGTATAGTATACCTGAAGTACTTTATCAGAGCACCAAGAAGCTGTGTTCCAGAGATAGCCCTCCTGCAGGCAGCCAGATAATTTGTAAGAATCTTCCAGGTGGTACTGAAAGAAAGAAGGGATCCTGAAGAGCAGTTGAGTCCAGGTATTGTGAGTGGCTAGGTAAGGCCATTGGGGAAATTGGTGCTTCAGTGTCTATTGAAGTCCAAGGACTGATAGGGGTTATACAATGAAGTTGAGGATTGGTACCTTGAAGACTGTCTAGGAGGGGTTCAGAGTGAAAGTGCTTTCTGGTGGAAGCAAAAGAACTGGGTGTATTTGAGAGTCTTGTAAAATGGGATGACCACAAGGAAGAACAGGAACAGTGGAGTACTATTGGCAGGAGCTTGTGGTCACACAGAAACTAGACCTGTAATGCGAAACCCAAGCTCTTTTTGTAAGAGCCCAGATGATCCTCAGTGAACCCTGTGGGATGCCTGTTGAGGAAAGCAGCTATCAGTGATTGGAACCATCACAAGACAAAGGTGACAGTTTCTTTTATACAGCACAAGTGGATTATACTTTGCAAACCTGAAAAGAGTTGGACAACAGTAAAGTTAATACAGGAATTTAAATTTTTGCAGTTGGATTTTATTCTTCATTTGAAGGAGTATCATCACTGTGAAGTTTTGAAATGTTTATATATACCCTATGATGTTGTACATATGTGATCTGATGTTAAGCTTTTTTCTGATGCTGGAATGAATTTTAGAGAGTTTAGGAGGAGCAAAGGACATTTAGGATTGTAAGCTTTGTTGAGTCTGGACTAGATTATGTGTATTTTGGCATTGGATAGTTCTAAGGCCCTTTGGCTTGGTATACCCCCATAATCTAATTTTTTTTTTTTTTGCAGAGACAATTATAAAGCTAAAGTATCAATAGTCATCAGTTATAGATAATAGTAAGTCAGAAAAAAATGAACATGAATAATCAATATTCACCAATCGTTGATAATAGTAAATCAGAAATAAATGATCATTAATAATCAATATTCAACATTCGTGGATGATGGTAAATCTGAAAAAAATGAACATGAATAATCAATAGTCATGAGTGATAGTTAATAGAAAATCAGAAATAAAAAAAGCTGAAATATCAATAGTCATCTGTCATAGATAATAGTAATTCAGAAATAAATAAAAAGGAATAATCAATATTCACCATTAGTGGATAATATTAAATCAGATATAAGTAAACATGAGTAATCAATAGTCATCAGTCATAGTTAATAAGAATTGAGAAATAAACAAAGCTGAAATATCAATAGTCATCAGTCATAGATAATAGTAAGCCAGAAATAAATGAACTGGATTAATCATTATTCATCAATAGTTGATAATAGTAAATCAGAAATAAATGAACAGGGATAATCAATATTCTCCATTCATGGATAATAGAAAATCAGATTTAAATGAACATGAATAATCAATAGTAATCAGTCATAGGTCATGTGATATCAGAAATAAATAAACCTGAAATATCAATATTCATCAGTCATACCTAATATCAATCAGAAACAAATGAACATGAATAATCAATATTTATCGTTCCTGGATAACAGTAAATCTTAAATAAATGAACGTGAATAATCAATAGTCATCCGTCATACTTCATAGTAAATCAGTAATATATAAAGCTGAAATATCAATATTCACCATTCGTGGATAATAGTAAATCAGAAATAAATGAACATGAAAAATCAATTGTTATCAGTCATAGTTAATAGGAAGTCAGAAATAAATAAACCGGAAATGTCAATAGTTATCAGGCATAGATTACAGTAAGTCAGAAATAAACGAACATGAATAATCAATATTCACCATTCGTGGATAAGAGTAAATTAGAAATAAATGAACATGAATAATCAATAGTCATCGGTCATAGTTCATGGAAAATGAGAAATAAATAAAGCTGAAGTATCAATATTCATTAGTCAGAGATAAATGTAAGTCAGAAATAAATGACAATGAGTAATCAATATTCACCATTCGCGGATAATAGTAAATCAGATATAAATGAACATGAAAAATCAATAGTCATCAGTCATTGTTTATGTGATATCAAAAATAAATAAAGCTGGATTATCAACATTCATCAGTCATAGAAAACAGTAAGTCAATAATAAAAGAACAGTAATAAACAATATTGACCATTCGTAGATATTAGTAAATCAGATATTAATGAACGGGAATAATAAATAGTCATCAGTCATAGTTCATGGGAAATCAGAAATAAATAAACCTGAAGTTTGTATTTTCATCAGTCATAGATAATAGTAAGTCAGAAATAAATGAACAGAATAATCAATATTAACGATCCGTGGATAATAGTAAAACAGAAATAAATGAACATGAAAAATCATTGTCATAAGTCATAGTTCATAGTAAATCAAAAATATATAAAGCTGTATATCAATAGTCATCAGTCTTAAATAATAGTAAGTCAGAAATAAATGAACAGGAATAATCAATACTCACCGTTCGTGGATAATAGTAAATCAGATAAAAATGAACATGAAAATTCAATAGTAATCAGTCATAGTTCATGTGATATCAGAAATAAATAAAGCTGAAATATCAATAGTCATCATTCATAGATAATAGTAAGTCAGAAATTATTGAACATGAATAATCAATATTCACCATTCGTGGATAATGGTAAATCATAAAAAAAATGAACATGAATAATCAATATTCGTCAGTCATAGTTCATAATAAATCAGAAATATATAAAGCTGAAATATTAATAGTCATCACTCATAGATAATATTAAGTCAGAAATAAATGCACATGAATAATCAATATTCACCATTCGTGGATAATAGTAAATCAGAAATAAATGAACATGAATAATCAATACTATTCGGTCATAGTTTATAAGAAATCAGAAATACATAAAGCTGAAATATCAATAGTCATCAGTCATAGATAATAGTAAGTCAGAAATAAATGAACATGAATATTCAACATTCAGCATTAGTGGATAATAGAAAATCAGAAACAAATGAACTTGATTAATCAATAGTCATTAGTCACAGTTCATAGTAAATCAGAAATACATAAAGGTGAAATACCATTAGTCATCAGTTATAGATAATAGTAAGTCAGAAATAAATGAACATGAATAATCAACATTCAGCATTCATGGATAATAGTAAATCAGAAACAAATGAACTTGATTAATCGATAGTCATCAGTTAGAGTTCATGGGAAAGCAGAAATAAATAAAGGTGAAATAACATTAGTCATCAGTCATAGAAAATATTAAGTCAGAAATGAATGAACATGAATAATCAACATTCAGCATTCGTGGATAATAGTAAATCAGAAACAAATGAACTTGATTAATCAATACTCATCAGTTAGAGTTCATGGGAAACTAGAAATAAACAAAGCTGAGATATCAATAGTCATCAGTCATAGATAAAAGTAAGTCAGAAATAAATGAACATGAATAATCAATAATAAAAATTATGGATAATAGTATTTCAGAAATAAATGAACATGAACAACCAATAGTCATATGTCATAGTTAGTAGGAAACCAGATATATATAAAGGTGAAATATCATTAGTCCTCTGTCATAGGTAATATTAAGTCAGAAATAAACAAACATCAATAATCAATAATAAAAATTATGGATAATAGTAATTCAGAAATAAATGAACATGAACAACCAAGAGTCATATGTCATAGTTAATAGGAAATCAGATATATATATAAAGGTGTACCATCATTAGTCATCAGTCATAGATAATAGTAAGTCAGAAATAAATGAACATGAATAATCAATATTCTGCATTCGTGGATAATAGTAAATCAGTAACAAATGAACTTGATTAATCAATATTCATCAGTTAGAGTTCATAGTAAACCAGAAATATATAAATGTGAAATATCACTAGTCATCAGTCATAGATAATAGTAAGTCAGAAATAAATGAACATGAATAATCAATATTCAGCATTCGTAGATAATAGTAAATCAGAAAAAAAATGAAATTGATTAATCAATAGTCATCAGTCATAGTTAATTGTAAACAAGAAAAAACTAAAGGTGAAATATCAATAGTCATCAGTCATAGATAATAGTAAGCCAGAAATAAATGAACATGAATAATCAATAATAACAATTCATGGATTATAGTAATTCAGAAATAAATGAACATGAACAACCAATAGTCATATGTCAAAGTTAATAGGAAATCAGAAATATATAAAGGTGAAATAACATAAGTCATCAGTCATAGATAATAGTAAGTCAGAAAAAAATGAACGTGAATAATCAACATTCAGCCTTCATGGATAATAGTAATCAGAAACAAACGAAAATGATTAATCAATAGTCA
>NW_021621057.1:0-3403 GCF_004785775.1 Grammomys surdaster
TTTTTTTTTTTTTTTTTTTAGAATGGCAATATTTCTCTCCTCAAATATTTGAGAGGCTACTCTTGGGAAATGAGATGAGAAACTCCGTGTTCTTGTGGCAGAGCACCTATTCAGATTTCTTCTTTGTCTTTTAAAATCCTAAAAAATAAACATCTTGCTTTTGAACACTGGGCGGAAGATGGATGAGTGATTTCAGGTCTGAGAGCACAGGGTGGTGAATCTAGAGTGAGCTAGTGCTCCTGCAGCCAGTTGCTACCTTGAATAGTGGAAGCATCTAGTCTGTGTCCTTCTGAGGACCATAGGTACGGGCCAATAGACTCATAGCTGCCAAAAGCTCAACTTGGGATATCACTGACTGAGCACAACTTTGAAGGGCCTGAGAGTTACCTCTCTTAAAACATCATTGCAGCAGTCCTGGGAACTGGGGTAGTGAAGAACCACAGAGGTATATCCACAGAGCTTTGGTGGAGAGCCAGATGCAATAAAGGGGCCATAACAGACTGATTGATTGATCAGACTCTATTTTCTATGTCCTTGAGTGAGAAGGGTACTTTCAGCAGATTTCTTTAAAAAGTTATTATTAATTATTTGAGAACTTCATACAATGTAGTTTAATCCTACCTACCCCCATTTAGCTTTCAACTTCTCCAGATGCCTCCTCACACCATCATGTCCCCCTAACAGCTTTATGTCCTCTTTTTAGCCCACTAAATCTAGCCAATGCTGTTCACATGCATATGGGTATACATTCACTGGAACATGGACTCAGGAACAAGGGCCTGATTCCTGATTCTCTACTCCAGCAGCTAAAGATTCTGAGATATGGGTGGGGTTTTATGAACTGTCCTATCTATGCTACAAATCTACTGAGTGTAACTTTAATTTTCTTAAGGCCTACTTTTAATGATGGTTCTTAAGCACTTTAACCTCCCTTCTGGCCCACTACTCATTGGAAAAGAAAGGACATAGGGGAAGTGGACCTGTTTAGAAATGGTTCTTTGGAGTAAATTCAATCTGTGTTGTCAGGAAATCAGCAGTTCAGTTCATAGGGGTTAGCAGAGGCAGTTCAACCCACTCACAAACACTTCGCAGATATATCAACAGTCCTGTTTGGTAGAGTCAGGATAGCAAACATGAAACAGTAGCAGTGGTGCTACCAAGCAGATACAGCTAGGTTTCAGCCTCAGCACAATTCAACAGGAGCAACCAGGAGGGATGCCAGGAGAAGTTCTCAACTGTGTCTTTCAGTGAATCGAAGATCAGCAAAGATGAGAGACCAACAAGTGTTGTACAACTAGCTCTGTAAGCAAGCCTAGTTCAGCCTCCATCATTGTTCGTTGGGCCTATTTATACTCCCTCCAAACATCATGTGTCTTCCTTGTGTCATGCTTCAATACATGTCTTGCCTCAACATGTGAGTCTGTCTCAGCTGACATCACTCTACCAATCAGCCCAAGCCTGCAGAAGCTGCAAAAACTTAAACACACCACCAGAAGTTTTTTGACACAGTTCTCTCTATGGAGAACTATTTTGTCCCTACAAATAGGGTTCAACTACACAATGTTAGACAGACCAATACACATTCTTCATCATGTGTTCTTTTACGTGCTTACTTTAACAAAACATCCTTTCGCCTGTGTCAGGCTGTTAATCTGCAGCTTGTACTGATATTCCAGAAGATATCAAATGAGACTGCACATCATCCAGAGATATTTGTCCTTTAATAGGGCTTAGAACATTAAACTAAAGAGATTGAGGAGAATAAAATTCCAGGGCACCTGAAGTACACATATACACTGAACGAGAGTGTATTTAATACCTTAAAGACAAGTGTTCTCAGTGTGGGCATTTATTTAATTGAAGCACTTCAAAGAAGCCATAAGGTCCAGTCATTTCTAGTTATACAATGATGAGAAGGTTTTTCTTAAAAGAATAAAATGCAAGAAATTGGCAGTCTTCCAAAACTCTGGGATACTTGAATTTCTGTTTTTATTTAATTTGAAAAAAAATTTTTGACATACATCTTTCTGTTAATTTTTTAATATGCTATGTACTAACCTTAAAGACTAAATGTTTTTTTGGCTGGGAGCATTCAAAATGACTCACTCTTTCCAAACATGTCTTTTACACATTGATGTACTGTTCTTGGTGATAGGAGTTCAATGATAAGGTGTTAGGACTGAATTCTACTGTTCTCCCTTCCACAGGGAGATGGTCATGGTCAGATATGTCACTGGTTCAATGTTTCCCATCTCTATTCTCTGTAATATTAGTAACTATCTTCATCACTGTGACAAAGTACTGGGCTAAGGCAGGTTAGGGAAGGATGCGTTTTCTTCAGCTCACAGTTTGAGGGAGTCCATCATGGAAGGAAGTCCATTATGGAAGGAAGTCTTGAAGGCAGGAGCTTGAAGTGGTTGGTTACACTGTACCCTCAGTCAAAAAGCAGAGAGGTGAATTCCATAGTTAGCTCACTTTTTCTCCTTTTCATTCAGCCCAGGCTTTCAGCCCATGAAATGCTACTACTATATGGTGGGTCTTCCAATTTTAATCAGCCCTGTCTAGAGACCCCCTCAACAGATAATTCTCAGGCATTTGTCTCTTAGTCGATCTGAAGATCCTATCAAACTGACAATGAATCTTAATTCTCACAATGTCCTAACAGAAAGTACTGTTTCTCCATGTAGACACATACTTCAGGAAAAGCTGACATCACCTCTAAGGGCAAACGGTTCCTCTACTTGCCAGTGGTGCCTCATTGTGTTTAATTTTGTTCACTGAGATGTGAGACAGTCTGAAGAGAGCTTTGGACTAAACTCTTTTCTGAGAGAACCACAGGCATAAAAGGTCTGTTTTCTCTTGCTGGATAACACTGTGATTAAACCTGAGGTGCATCTGAGCTTAAAACCCACGCTAAGGCTAGGGATGATAGAATAAAAGATGAAAGATTCTCAACTACTGTCAGTCAGTCCCAAAGCCCATCGTATATTTGTACAGACATAACATTTATTCATTACTGCATTGTAGAACAGCACAGGTCAGATATTGGCATTAAAGTAGCCATAATTACTTAGACGTCTTGTGAAATTTGTTTTCTGGAAGAGAAAGGAGAGGTAGACTTGTGCATGTTCACAGTGAAATCCACTGCAAAAGTCTCACAAAACTGCAACCCCACACATTCGGGAGCCCCTTTGTCATTAACATCCTGTTTCTTTGACCCTTGCCCCCAATTTCTTTTCATTTCTTCTCTTCCCATCCTTTTCTTCATCTCCCCCTCTTTTGCCTCCACTCTCCTTCTTCTCAATTTGTTTTCTCCTCATCTTTCCTTTTTCTCTTCTTCCTCTCTATTTTCCTCCTTCTCTTCATCCTCTTCTTCCACCACCCCCTACTATACCCCTCCGGC
>NW_021621057.1:3503-15750 GCF_004785775.1 Grammomys surdaster
CCCCCTTTCTTCCATTTTCCTTCTCCACTTCCTCCTCCTCCTCTTCTTAATCTCCCTGTCCCCTTTTTTCATCTCCTTCTTCAGCTTCCTTTTCCTCTCCCTCCTCCTTCCCTATCCGCTTCCTTTTCTTCCTTCTTCTTGCTCTTTTAAATATTTCTCCTTCTGGAAAATTCTTTGTTCTGAGTAGCATCTTTCTCTGTTATCCTCTTAGGGAAGTTTTCTGCACCCATTTAGCCAAGTGCTCCCATCAGCGCTGCTTTCCTCATGTCCTATGCTCTGTAACGTGACCTAGGCTTAGCCAATTGCAATACTCCAGTTTCTTCATCAGTGATTGGAACTGGTTGAGAGTAGGCATTGGCTCAAATCCTTCTCTATGTTTTATAGATTTAGAGTTACAAGTGACTACATCTAGCTCCTGGGATCAGAAAGCCAAAAGGAAGTGAAGCTGAAAACATTCTGATATTTGCTATGGTCAAACATGCTGATAATTGTGATGAACTTGATGATTTATGGGGAGTCAGTTAAAAGTGTCAGACCTGGGACTGAGTGCTGCCTGTAGGAAAATTACACATAGTGGGGAAGTTACATATCAGTGCCAAGTAGAGGCAACATGAGACCTTTTTATTTGGTGATTGCCTTATGGTTATTTGGTTCTTCTTCCTTTTGAACTTTGACTCTGCATTCATTTGGCTCATTAGGTTTCTAGACTCAGATGTTCTATTTGTTTGTTTATTTATTTATTTATTTATTTATTTATTTATTAGAATATATTTTGATTTTCCCCTCCCCAAACACCTTCTAGATTTTCCTCATCTCTCTCCCACCCACTTTATGATCTCTCTCTTTCAATAAAACAAACCAAACTCAAAAAACTACAAAACACAAAAATAAAAGTCAAACCAACCAAACCATTAAGACAAAAATGCCAAAACAAGCAAAATGTGAAACAAAAATCCACCTATCCAGACACACACACACACACACACACACACACACACAGTTCAAACCAACCAACCAACCAGCAACTAACCAACCACCAACCAACCAACCAACCAACCAACCAACCAACCAACCAACCCAAGGAGTTCGGTTTTTTGTTGGTTCAACAGTGGGAGACCCAGAAGTTTTATTCAGCTATGTTTCTATTGTGACCTTAGTAACTGGGAGGACTCACATGTTTGAAACTTTTTAAAACAGTAAGCATTTTGGAAATAATGTCGAGAATTAACATTTTTTTTGTTGTTGTTTTTTTGTTTCTTTGTTTTGTTTTTTATTGGATTTTTATTTACATTTCATGTTATCCCCTTACCCCATCCTCCCCTCACACCCAGGAACTCCTTATCCCCTCATCCCTCCTTCTGCTTCTCTGCAGATGTACCCTTACCCATCCCCCCCACTCCAACCTCCCCAACCTCAAATTCCCACCCACTGGGGCGTCCAGCCTTCATGAGACCAAGGATCTCTTCTCCCACCTATGCCCAATAGGGACTTCCACCCTTACACATACAGCTGAAGCCATGGATCCCTCCCTAAGTGCTCCCAGGCTGGTGGTTTAGACCCTGGGAGCTCTGGTTGGTTGGTATTGCTGCGCTCCTCATGGGGCCACAAACCCCCTCAGCTCCAACAGTCTTCACTCTAACTCCTCCATTGGAAACCCTATGATCAGTTCAATGGCTAGCTGTGAGCATCTGCCTCTGAATATGTCAGACTCTTGAAGACCTCTAAGGAGACATCTATATCAGGCTCTTATCAGCACGCACTTCCTGACTTCCACATCAGCATCTACCTTTGGTGACTGCACATGTGATGGATACCCAGTTGGAATGGTCTCCAGATGGCCCCTTCTTCAGTTTCTGTCCCTCACTTTGTCTCCATATTTGCTCCCTTGAGTATTTAGTTGCTCCTTCTAAGAAGGACCAAAGAACCCCCACTTGGTCTTCCTTCTTCATGAGCTTCATGTGGCCTATGAGTTGAATCTTGGGTATTTCAAGGTTCTGGGCTAATATCCAATAATCAGTGAGTGAATACCATGTGTGTTCTTTTGTGATTGGCTTACCTCACTCAGGATGATATTTTCTAGTTGCATCCATTTACCTAGGAATTTCTCGAATTCATTGTTTTTAATAGCTGAGTAATACTCCATTGTGTAAATGTACCACATTTTTGTATCCATTCCTCTGTTGAAGGACATCTGGGTTCTTTCCAGCTTCTGGCTATTATAAATAAGGCTGCTATGAACATAATTGAGCATATGCCCTTGTTATATGTTAGAGCATCTTCTGGGTATATGCCCAGGAGTGGTATAGCTGGATCCTCAGGTAATGCTATGTCCAATTTTCTGAGGAACCACCAGACTGATTTCCAAAGTGGTTGTACCATCTTGCAGTCCCACCAACAATGGAGGAGTGTTCCTCTTTCTCCACACTCTCGCCAGCATCTACTATCACCTGAGTTTTTAATCTTAGCCATTCTGACTGGTGTGAGATGGAATCTCAGGGTTGTTTTGATTTGCATTTCCCTGATGACTAAGGATGTTGAACATTTCTTTAGGTGCTTCCTGGCCATTCGAGTTTCCTCAATTGAAAATTCTTTGTTAAGCTCTATACCCCATTTTTAAATAGGGTTACTGTCCTATTGACAGGGTCCTTTGTCTTACAGAAACTTTGCAATTTTATGAAGTCCCATTTATCAATTCTTGATCTTAGAGCATATGCCATTGGTGTTCTGTTCAGGAACTTTCTCCCTGTGCCCAAGTATTCAAGTTTCTTCCCCACCTTCTCTTCTATTAGTTTCAGTGTATCTGGTTTTATGTGGAGATCCTTTATCCACTTAGACTTGAGCTTTGTACAAGGAGATAAGAATGGACGATTTGCATTCTTCTACATGTTGTCCTCCAGTTGAACCAGTACCATTTGTTGAAAATGCTGTCCTTTTTCCTGGACGCTGGACAGTTTTAGCTCCTTTGTCAAAGATCAAGTGACCATAGGTGTGTGGGTTCATTTCTGGGTCTTCAATTCTATTCCATTGATCTTCCTGCCTGTCTCTGTACCAATACCATGCAGTTTTTAATCACTATTGTTCTGTAGTACAGCTTGAGGTCAGGGATGGTGATTCCTCCAGAAGTTCTTTTATTGTTGAGAATAGTTTTCGCTATCCTGGGTTTTTTGTTATTCCAAATGAATTTGAGAATTTCCTTTTCTAACTCTGTGAAGAATTGAGTTGGGATTTTAATGGGGATTGCATTGAATCTGTAGATTGCTTTTGGCAAGATGGTCATTTTTACTATATTAATCCTGCCAATCCATGAGCATGGGAGATCTTTCCATCTTCTGAGATCTTCTTCAATTTCTTTCTTCAGAGACTTGAAGTTTCTGTCATACAGGTCTTTCACTTACTTGGTTAGATTCACACCAAGGTATTTTATATTATTTGCAACTATTGTGAAAGGTGTCATTTCCCTAATTTCATTTTCAGTCTGTTTATCTTTCATGTAGAGGAAAGCTACTGATTTGTTTGAGTTGATTTTATAACCAGCCACTTTGCTGAAGTTGTTTATCAGGTTTAGGAGTCCTGTGGTGGAAGTTTTGGGGTCACTTAAGTATACTATCATATCATCTGCAAATAGTGATATTTTGACTTCTTCTTTTCCTATTTGTATCCCTTTGACTTCTTTTTATTGCCTAATTGCTCTGGCTAGGACTTCCAGAACTATATTGAATAGGAAGGGGGAGAGTGGGCAGCCTTGTCTAGTCCCTGATCTTAGTGGGATTGCTTCAAGTTTCTCTCCATTTAGTTTGATGTTGGCTATTGGTTTGCTGTAAATTGCTTTTACTATGTTTAGGTAGGGGCCTTGAATTCCTGATCTTTCCAAGACTTTTATCATGAAGGGATGTTGAATTTTGTCAAATGCTTTCTCAGCATCTAGTGAGATGATCATGTGGTTTTTTTCTTTGAGTTTGTTTATATAGTGGATTATATTGATGGATTTCCAAATGCTGAACCATCTCTGCATTCCTGGGATAAAGTCAACTTGATCATGATGGATGATTGTTTTGATGTATTCTTGGATTCTGTTTGCTAGAATTTTATTGAGTATTTTTTGCATCGATGCTCATAAGGGAGATTGGTCTGAAGTTCTCTTTCTTTGTTAGTTATTTGTGAGGTTTGGGTATGAGTGTAATTGTAGCTTCATAGGACGAATTGGGTAGTGTTCCTTCTGTTTCTATTTTGTGGAAAAGCTTGAAGAGAATTGATATTAGGTCTTCCTTGAAGGTCTGATAGAATTCAGCACTAAAACCATCTGGTCCTGGGCTTTTTTTGGTGGGGAGACTGTTAATGACTACTATTTCTTTAGGGGTTATGGGACTGTTTAGATGATTTATTTGCTCCTGATTTAACTTTGGTACCTGGTATCTGTCTAGGAAGTTGTCCATTTCATCCAACTTTTCCAGTTTTGTTGAGTATAGGTCTTTGTAGTAGGACCTGATGATTTTCTGAATTGAGAATTAACATTTCTGTCTTGAATCTGATGTCTATGGAGCAGGCTTTCAGATGAGAAACCCAGGGCTTCTATGTCATAGTCTAGAAGCAGACTTACTTTCTTCCTTATTACCTCAGTCCTTGGTCAACTCATGCACTCATGAGTTGAGATGAACTCATGTTATGGTGGGTGATATACTTAATCAAGCTTACCAATTGCAAATGTCACCCCAGTCTTAAAAAAAAAGTGTCTCCACAGAAACATCTGGATAGTTGTCTGACCTAACATGGAGGCACCTTAGCTAAGTCAAACTGTCATAAAAAACTAACCATCCAATCCTTTACACCTAGAAACTATTTTTGGACACAGTAAAGAGAGTGCTTTGTGTGTTTTACATAATATTATTTTTGAGAAATATAGAGTAAGTTTACTCCACAACTGGATAGCTATTTCATGTAAATACTTTTGCCTCCCCAAAAGTATTAAAAAGGATCAATCTAAGTCTGAGGTTGTTCTTTGCAGTGCTGGGTCTTGAACTCAGGACTTTGTACATGCCGTGCAGGTGCACTACTGTGGAGCTACATCCTCAGTCTTCCCAGTCTTTTGTTAGTTAGTTAGTTAGTTTGTTTGTTAGAGGTTACCACAAGGTAGCCCTGGCTGGGCTTGAACTGGCATCTCCTGTTTCAGCCTTCTGAGTGTTTCGCTTAGAGTTATGTACTATTGTGTGTGTGGTGTCAATGTTGTTTCTAAGAAGTGGATATTACTTGGATAATAGCCACACAAACTCAATATAAATCAATTAGCATTGTGTTGCACCTTGAAAGGAATGTGGTTCGGATGAGAGGCTGGAGGGGGTGGAGAAAAATTGTTAATAACATCACCAAGATACTTTGCTCAATGTTAAATATTTTATGACTGTGTTATATAAAAAGATGCAGTAGCTTAATATCCTAGGCAATTATCTAATTACTCTATTTAAAAGTTACAGATTATGCCTAACTCTGATTCCCAACATTTCACACATCACAACTCCTTTAATTGTAGAAAAATCCAGAAACTCTAATAAAGTAATGGTTTCAGCTTTAGCTTTTATTGATTGGAGCAATACTCAATGCCCAAAATGTCATAATCTGGATTTTAAAAAGCCGTTTCTTTTCTTGTTATTTCCACTCAAATCTCTATAGAGCTCAAACACCAGCTCTGTGATGTTCAGATAAAATCGGCTTAAAATCACAGGCAAGCCCAATCTTCCTAGGGCATATTTGAACGGCAGGAGTCTGAGTGTAGGAGCACCTGTGTTAACTGGAGCACACCTGGGTCTGAGCCTCCTGCAGTTCTGAGTTATTTTGTAAGCTTCATTGTTCTTATCGCCCTGTGTTGACCCAGGCAGAAATGTCAGCCCTATGTTTAACACAAACTTATTTGCTAAAGCAAATATATAATAAACTTGCACACAGAAGCCTGGGAGGTTCAGTGCAACAATACTGAAGGACGTATTGTATTGTAGTCTGTTATGCTAAGGTTTTCTTTTCACTAGTTACTTGGCTTTCCTGCTAACTGTGCTCCTGTTAGCACCATTTTCTAGCCATCCTACAACTTATCTATTTGCTATTACAGGTGGAAAACTCTGTGGAAAGAGCATGCTTGGAAGAAGACTAGAAGCTTAAGCTCAGCCTATTTGGTTTATATACACTAGAATGGAGTGGTCAGTCAAAGAGTAGAGTGCTCTAGACTAAGAGTCAACAGGAAGGCTTTAATTTGAATTGTAAACTTGCAGTCCATCTGAAATTGATGACATTGAAAACACAGGGTTTGTTTTTATATCACCTGGAGAATTACCATACCTTGGGAAGAGTTTGATGGGGTGGGCATTCCTATTCAGAAAGATTAGAGAGAGATGAAAAGCCAGCACAATAGTAGCTATTTGTCTGTATCATACTGAAAAAAAAAACGTGGTGATTTGAATATATATAATCTCATGTATATTATTTAGTCTACCAAAGTACATGGGTTGAAAGACCTTATCTTGTAAGTCAAATTTTATTGTATTATTCTTTTAAACACAATTTTGAAATTTTCCTACATGTATACAATGTGTCTTGATTGTGTACATCTTTATTCCTCTCTTCAACTCCCCTCAGAACTCCTTTTTTTTTTTAAATTTTTTTATTGGATGTTTTATTTACATTTCATATGTTGTCCCCTTACCCCATCCCCCACCCACCCAGGAACCCCCTATCCCCTCACCCCGCCTCCTTCTTCTTTGTGGATGTAACCTCTATCTACCCCCCCCACTCCCACCTCCCCACCCTCAAAACTCCCACCCCCTGGGGCGTCCAGCCTTCATGAGGTCAAGGATCTCATCTTCCACCTGTGCCCAGCAGGGCCCTCCACTCTTATATATTCAGCTAAGGCCCTGGATCCCTCCATAAGTGCTCCCAGGCTGGTGGTTTAGACCCTGGGAGCTGTGGTTGGTTGGTATTGTTGCTCTCCTCATGGGGCCACAAATCCTTTCAGCTCCTTCAGTCTTCACTCTAACTCCTCCATTGAGAACCCCATGATCACTTCAATGGCTAGTTGTGAGCATCTGCCTCTGAATATGTCAGACTCTTGAAGACCTCTGAGGAGACATCCATATCAGGCTCTTATCAGCATGCACTTCCTGACTTCCACATCAGCATCTACCTTTGGTGACTGCACATGGGATGGATACTCAGGTGGAAAGGTCTTCAGACGGCCCCTCCTTCAGTTTTTGTCCCTCGCTTTGTCTCCATATTTGCTCCCTTGAGTATTTTGTTGCTCCTTCTAAGAAGGACCGAATCACCCCCACTTGGTCTTCATTCTTTATGGACTTCATGTGGCCTGTGAGTTGCATCTTGGGCATTTTAAGGTTCTGGGCTAATATCCAATAATCAGTGAGTGAATACCATGTGTGTTCTTTTGTGATTGGCTTACCTCACTCAGTATGATAATTTCTAGTTCCATCCATTTACCTAGGAACCTCTCAAATTCATTGTTTTTAATAGCTGAGTAATACTCCATTGTGTAAATATACCACATTTTTTTAATCCATTCCTCAGTTGAAGGACATCTGGGTTCTTTCCAGCTCCTGGCTATTATAAATAAGGCTGCTATGAACATAGTTGAGCATATGTCCTTATTATATGTTCGAGCACCTTCTGGGTATATGCCTAGGAGTGGTATAGCTGGATCCTCGGGTAATGCTATGTCCAATTTTCTGAGGAACCGCCACACTGATTTCCAAAGTGGTTGCACCATCTTGCAGTCCCACCAACAATGGAGGAGTGTTCCTCTTTCTCCACACCCTCGCCAGCATCTACTATCACCTGAGTTTTTAATCTTAGCCATTCTGACTGGTGTGAGATGGAATCTCAGGGTTGTTTTGATTTGCATTTCCCTGACGACTAAGGATGCCGAGCATTTCTTTAGGTGCTTCTCGGCCATTCGAGTTTCTTCTGTTGAAAATTCTTTGTTAAGCTCTATACCCCATTTTTTAATAGGGTAATTTGGTTGCCTGGAGTCTAATTTCTTGAGTTCTTTGTATATATTGGATATTAGCCCTCTATCAGATGAAGGATTGGTAAAGATCTTTTCCCAATTTGTTGGTTGTCGTTTTGTCCTATTGACAGTGTCCTTTGCCTTACAGAAACTTTGCAATTTTATGAAGTCCCATTTGTCAATTCTCGATCTTAGAGCATATGCCATTGGAGTTCTGTTCAGGAACTTTTCCCCTGTGCCCAAGTATTCGAGGCTTTTCCCCACCTTCTCTTCTATTAGTTTCAGTGTATCTGGTTTTATGTGGAGGTCCTTTATCCACTTAGATTTGAGCTTTGTACAAGGGGATAAGAATGGATCAATTTTCATTCTTCTACATGTTGTCCTCCAGTTGAACCAGCACCATTTGTTGAAAATGCTGTCCTTTTTCCACTGGACAGTTTTAGCTCCTTTGTCAAAGATCAAGTGACCATAGGAGTGTGGGTTCATTTCTGGGTCTTCAATTCTATTCCATTGATCTTCCTGCCTGTCTCTGTACCAATACCAGGTAGTTTTTATCACTATTGCTCTGTAGTACAGCTTGAGGTCAGGGATGGTGATTCCTCCCGAAGTTCTTTTATTGTTGAGAATAGTTTTCGCTATCCTAGGTTTTTTGTTATTCCATATGAATTTGAGAATTTCCTTTTCTAACTCTGTGAAGAATTGAGTTGGTATTTTAATGGGGATTGCATTGAATCTGTAGATTGCTTTTGGCAAGATGGCCATTTTTATTATATTAATCCTGCCAATCCATGAGCATGGGAGATCTTTCCATCTTCTGAGATCTTCTTCAATTTCTTTCTTCAGAGACTTGAAGTTCTTGTCATACAGGTCTTTCACTTGCTTGGTTAGATTCACACCAAGGTATTTTATATTATTTGCAACTATTGTGAAGGGTGTCATTTCCCTAATTTCTTTTTCAGTCTGTTTATCATTCATGTAGAGGAAGGCTACTGATTTGTTTGAGTTGATTTTATAACCAGCCACTTTGCTGAAGTTGTTTATCAGGTTTAGGAGTTCTCTGGTGGAAGTTTGGGGGTCACTTAAGTATACTATCATATCATCTGCAAATAGCGATATTTTGACTTCTTCCTTTCCTATTTGTATCCCTTTGACTTCTTTTTGTTGTCTAATTGCTCTGGCTAAGACTTCCAGTACTATATTGAATAGGTAGGGGGAGAGTGGGCAGCCTTGTCTAGTCCCTGATCTTAGTGGGATTGCTTCAAGTTTCTCTCCATTTAGCTTGATGTTGGCTACTGGTTTGCTGTAAATTGCTTTTACTATGTTTAGGTAGGGGCCTTGAATTCCTGATCTTTCCAAGACTTTTATCATGAAGGGATGTTGAATTTTGTCAAATGCTTTCTCAGCATCTAGTGAGATGATCATGTGGTTTTTTTCTTTAAGTTTGTTTATATAGTGGATTACATTGATGGATTTCCGAATATTGAACCATCCCTGCATTCCTGGGATAAAACCTACTTGATCATGATGGATGATTGTTTTGATGTGGTCTTGGATTCGGTTTGCTAGAATTTTATTGAGTATTTTTGCATCGATGTTCATAAGGGAGATTGGTCTGAAGTTCTCTTTCTTTGTCGGGTCCTTGTGGGGTTTGGGTATGAGTGTAATTGTAGCTTCATAGAACGAATTGGGTAGTGTTCCTTCTGTCTCTATTTTGTGGAATAGTTTGAAGAGAATTGGTATTAGGTCTTCCTTGAAGGTCTGATAGAATTCAGCACTAAAACCATCTGGTCCTGGGCTTTTTTTAGTGGGGAGACTTTTAATGACTGCTGCTATTTCCTGAGGGGTTATGGGACTATTTAGATGGTTTATCTGCTCCTGGTTTAATTTTGGTACCTGGTATCTGTCTAGGAAATTGTCCATTTCATCCAGGTTTTCCAGTTTTGTTGAGTATAGGCCTTTGTAGTAGGATCTGATGATTTTTTGAATTTCTTCCATTTCTGTTGTTATGTCTCCCTTTTCAGTTCTGATTTTATTAATTTGGATACTCTCTCTGTGCCCTCTGGTTAATCTGGCTAACGGTTTATCTATCTTGTTGATTTTCTCAAAGAACCAACTCCTGGTTTTATTGATATTTTGTATTGTTCTTTCAGTTTCTATTTGGTTGATTTCAGCCCTGAGTTTGATTATTTCCTGCCTTCTACTCCTCCTGGGTGTATTTGCTTCTTTTTGTTCTAGGGCTTTTAGTTGTGCAGTCAACTTGTTAGTGTGTGCTCTTTCCAGTTTCTTTTTGTAGGCACTTAGAGCTATGAGCTTTCCTCTTAGCACTGCCTTCATGGAGTCCCACAAGTTTTGGTATGATGTGTCCTCATTTTCATTGAATTCTAAAAAGTCTTTTATTTCTTTCTTTATTTCTTCCTTGACCAAGTCATCATTGAGTAGAGAGTTGTTCAGTTTCCATGTGTACGTGGGTTTTCCATTGTTTTTGTCATTATTAAAGACCAGTCTTAGTCCGTGGTGATCTGATAAGATGCAAGGGATTATTTCAATCTTTTTGTATCTGTAGAGGCTTGTTTTGTGACCAATTATATGGTCTATTTTGGAGAAGGTACCATGAGGTGCTGAGAAAAAGGTATATTCTTTTGTTTTAGGATGAAATGTTCTATAGATGTCTGTTAAGTCCATTTGGTTCATAACTTCTGTTAATTTCAAAGTGTCTCTGTTTAGTTTCTGTTTCCATGATCTGTCCATTGCTGACAATGGGGTGTTGAAATCCCCCACTATTATTGTGTGAGGTGTAATGTGTGTTTTGAGCTTTAGTAAAGTTTCTTTTATGTATGTAGGTGCCCTTGCATTTGGAGCATAGATGTTCAGAATTGAGAGTTCACCTTGGTAGATTTTTCCTTTGATGAGTATGAAGTGTCCTTCCTTATCTTTTTTGATTAATTTTGGATGAAAGTCGATTTTATTTGATATTAGAATGGCTACTCCAGCTTGTTTCTTGGGACCATTGGCTTGAAAAATTGTTTTCCACCCTTTTATTCTGAGGTAGTGTCTGTCTTTGTCACTGAGGTGCGTTTCTTGTATGCAGCAAAATTCTGGGTCTTGTTTGTGTATCCAGTCTGATAGTCTGCGTCTTTTTATTGGGGAATTGAGACCATTGATGTTAAGAGATATTAAGGAAAAATGATTGTTGCTTCCTGTTATTTTTTTTATTAGAGGTAAAGTTATGTTTGTATCTTTTTTGGGGGTTGTTGGAAGATTACTTACTTGCTTTTCCTAGGTTGTAGTTTCCCTCCTTGTGTTGGCATTTTCCATCAATTATCCTTTGAAGTGCTGGGTTTGTGGGAAGATATTGTGCAAATTTGGTTTTGTCATGGAATATCTTGGTTTCACCATCTATATTGATTGAGAGTTTTGCTGGGTATAGTAATCTGGGCTGGCAATTGTGTTCTCTTAGTGTCTGTATGATGTCAGTCCAGGCTCTTCTGGCTTTTATAGTCTCTGGTGAGAAGTCTGGTGTAATTCTTATAGGTCTGCCTTTATATGTTACTTGACCTTTTTCCCTTACTGCTTTTAGTATTTTTTCTTTGTTTTGTGCATCTGATGTTTTGATTATTATGTGACGGGAGGTATTTCTTTTCTGGTCTAGTCTATTTGGTGTTCTGTAGGCTTCTTGTATGTTTATGGGCATCTTGTTCTTTAGGTTAGGGAAATTTTCCTCAATGATTTTGTTGAAGATATTTACTGGCCCTTTAAGTTGGGAATCTTCATTCTCATCTATACCTATTATCCTTAGGTTTGGTCTTCTCATTGTGTCCTGGATTTCCTGGATGTTTTGAGTTAGGAGTTTTTTGCATTTTGCATTTTCTTTGACAACTGTGTCAATATTTTCCACCGTATCTTCTGCATTTGAGATTCTCTCTTCTATCTCTTGTATTCGGTTGGTGATGCTTGCGTCTGTGACTCCTGATCTCTTTCTTAGGTTTTCTATCTCCATGGTTGTCTCCCTTTGAACTTTCTTTATTGTTTCTATTTCCAGTTTCAGATCCTGAATGTTTTTGTTTAATTCCTTCTTTGTGTTTTCTTGCATTTCTTTAAGGGATTTCTGTGATTCCTCTTTAAGGGCTTCTATCTGTTTACTTGTACTCTCCTGTATTTCTTTAAGGGAGTTACTTAATTCCTTCTTATAATCCTCTATCATCATCATGAGAAGTGATTTTAATTCTGAATCCTGCTTTTCAGGTGTGA
>NW_021621058.1:0-2480 GCF_004785775.1 Grammomys surdaster
TAACATCCAAGATGAAGGGCAGCGTGTCAGGGCACAGTCATCAAGATCAAGAACCACCTACACCAGACGACAGAGAGGGCAGATATTCAGAGGACAAGTCCATTACAGAAACGGAAGGTGGTGTAAAGCATGATGCAAGAAGGGGGAACAACTTGGAGCCTGCCTTACCCGGAACACCAGCTCCAATCATCCTGGATAGTGGCGGAGGCGATAGCTTCCTCCCCAACAGGATGGCAGAACTTGAGGCAGAGAAAAAGCCTGTCAAAAACCTAAAGGGGGGCAGAGAAGTCGATCAAAATTTTCATGTTACAGAAGAGATGGAGAAGGATATTAAGAGGGCGCTAGGTCAAGGACCCCAAGAGGAAATCGTAAGTAATAGATTCAAATTGGAACTCACCCGAAGAGATATCCAGACCCTGAAGAACGGTCAATGGCTCAATGATGAGGTCATCAATTTCTACATGAACCTTCTGATTGAGAGAAATGAAAACCAAGGCTACCCAGCCCTTCATGTGTTCAGCACTTTCTTTTACCCCAAGCTAAAGCAGAGCGGTTACACTGCTGTGAAAAGGTGGACCCGAGGAATCGATCTCTTTGACAAAGAACTTATCTTGGTGCCTATTCACCAGAGGGTACATTGGAGCCTGGTGGTAATCGATTTGAGAAAACAAAGTATCACATACCTCGATTCCATGGGGCAGACAGGGCAGACTATCTGTGAGACCATCTTCCAATATTTACAAAATGAGAGCAAGACACGAAGGAACATCGAGCTGGACCCTTTGGAGTGGAAACAACACAGCATGTCAGCAGAGGAGATTCCTCAGCAACGGAATGGGAGTGACTGTGGGGTGTTCGCCTGTAAATATACAGACTACATCGCTAGAGACCAACCTGTCACCTTCTCTCAGCAGCACATGCCCATCTTCAGGAAGAGGATGGTATGGGAAATCCTGCACAGTCACTTACTGTAACAACACCATCAACCCGATTGCTGTGGTCACCAGTGGTCCCTGTATTTTTCTGCCCATGTTTCTAATAGACCTCAAATAGGATGGGTTGAAGAGATTGAAAACAGCTATTGAGCTGTCTGACCGGATGAAGCCCACTCTCTTTCCTATAGTCCTAACTCGGGATGTCAGACTACTGCCCTAATGCCATCTCTAGGATGCATGCAAGCACTGCAGGCCCAGACACTGCTGCTGTCCAACCCACGGAGACCACATGGTCAAGAAATACTGTTTGAATGCTGGATTTAGACAATCAATGGCTGTTTTTTCTTTTATTTTGTCTTGTTTTGTTGTGTTCTGCTTTTTATTTCTGTTTGGTTTTTTGGTTTTTTTTGTTTGTGTTTTGGTTTTGTTTTTTCATTTTTGTTTCTAGTTTGTGTTTTGTTTTTTGTTGTTGTTTTTTGTTTATTTTGTTTTTATTCATTTGTTACTCTTTAGTTGGGATTTCGGTTTTGTTCTTTGTTGTTTTGTTCTTTGTGTTTTTCTTGTTTTTGTTTGTGTTTTTTGTATTTTGTTTGTTGATTTTTGTTTGGGTTTGGGGTTTTGTTTTTTTGTGGTGTGTTGTAGTTTTGTTTTTTGTTTTGTTTTTATTCTAAGTTGTTTGTGTTTCTGGTTTTGGTTCTTTTTTGTTGTTTGTGTTTTTTCATTTTCTTTTGTTTTTTGGGTTTTTTTTCTTTGTGTTCTTGGCTTTTTGTTGTTTGTTGTTTTATTTTTTCGTGTTTTAAGTTTTATTTTTTCTAATTTTTTGGTTTTGCTTTTGGTTCTGTTTTTGTTTTTTGTTGTTTTGTTTGTTTTTATTGTGTGTTTTTGTTTTGTTTTGTTTTTGTCTTTCTGACCCCGTTACACTGATTATTTCCCTTGACTCACTTGCAAACCTTGACCATTATCATTTTCCAATCCTCTTGTCCTTGTTCGTACTGTCTGTTTCCCAAAGAAATATCCATTCCAGTGCCATTCTCTGCTGAAGATGAGGAGGGGCATCAGCAGGAAGAGGCAGAAGCTGTCCACTGGCATCTCTAATGCTGGAGTTGGATGCTGTTTAATTAATGCTGGGGGTAGTGGTGGTGTTCTTTTTTATATTATTCTTGAAAATAGTATATGAAATGAAAATGAGTTGCACAGACCAGTGCTGTTCTGAACCACCATACTCTACTGGACTTGTACAGGATGTAGATCTGCAGCCAAACTACTGACTGGACTCCAGGACTATTAAGAAAAGCACCATGGTCATTTAAAGACCCATTCTTTCCCAGACCTGCCTTAGTTTTGGAAGTTGATTTCAAGTATCTATAATGGCAAATGTCCATTTTTATCTCAGGTCTCACTGAGTACAAACCCCATCTAGGGCTCTCTTCAATTGTTTTCTTTTTCAAAAGTTCTATTCAATTTAAATATATATTCCTAAAATGTTTTGGTATATATTAGGATGAAATTGAGATTTTTTTCTCATTAGATCAACATTCCCACTGT
>NW_021621058.1:2580-23812 GCF_004785775.1 Grammomys surdaster
TTGTATTTAACTTTTCTATTCATTACTTATGGTTGTGTTTATGCAACTTTTACTTAATAAAGTTTAAAGTTATTTCAACATTTCACAAGTTCTTGTGTCTCCTGTTTTCTTTTATCATGTAAAAATAAAACCTGGATTGTGAGGTGAAACCTGAAAAGTAGGTGTTGAGGGCTTGACTCACCAGCTTAAGCCTCAGATACATTGTGCATATCAGTGATTGTTATTCTGTTCTGGGCCTCTGCAATGGAGTTAGAATGTTCCAGAGAGCATCCACTGCTTTCTCTTGGGCTGTACAGGGAGAGAATATATGTGGAGTTCAGTTGAGCAGTGTCCAGCTGAGCTGTAGAGTGATTGCAATGGACAAATGAATGGATGCACACAGGGACACTTGTAATTGAAGCTGCTCTGTATTACTCTAAAGGGAACTCAGGGAAGTCCATTGCTCACTGCTACCACAGACAGACTGACCCCGGAAAAGGAAACAGTATCTTCATAGTTTTGCCAAGGTGTAGGGAGAGAAAATGTCTCAATTCTCTTTTGTCTATAGCAAAGAGATGATGTATAGAAAAGACACAGAGTTGCGGGTAATGGTTCAGTTGACAAAGTACTTGCCAATAAGTGTGAGGATCCAAGTTTCACCAAGAACCCCATTAAGATAAACCATGATGGGTGGCCATGAGAAGGAAGAGACCGGGTTCTTTACGGCAGAATGGTTTTCCATCTCATCTCTTTCCTCCAGCCCTCTTCCTTCCTTGGGAGTATGTTTTTTCCTAATCAGCCAGTCTTGCTTTTTATGCTAGAAGTCTCTAATCGATTCCTTGAAGACAAAGAAGGTTATCTTAACCTTGCTATCATTCAATATCAGTGCTGTCTATTTTGAAATGTTTAATGTGTGCACTTTCCTAAAGAGCATCACATGAGCTAGAGCGGTGGTTGAAAAACCTGAAGCTTGGTGGTAGATGGGAGAGCTAACCCACTTATGATGTTTAAGTCTATATGTTCAGTCCTCAGTACCTGCAAAAGGAAGAAAAATAAGAGTTTGGGAGGTAACATACCTATTGAAGGAAGTAAAATTACAAATTCAAGTGTATCAGAATTTTCCCTGTCTAATTAATTTAAATATTAATACACCAAGTAGCCTGTGATTGGACAGGGAAAAGGCAGGTGGAGCTAAGATTTGGAGAGACAAGGTGTGAAGCAGGTGAAGGAAAGGAAAATGGTGGATAAACGGGACAATTCAGATACTGAGTGGCTTTAAACAGCCACAAGGAGCTATAATATCAAACAGGGATAGAATAATTAGGGTAACTTGTTGAATCTAGGTGGGCAGCTTTTATCATTATCAATTGGCCCTGAATTTATTGCGTGGGGAACTTGTGAATTGAGAATTTACTGATATATAAATCTGACTGATTAATTATAAGTGTCTAGAGTTTTAATTTACTGGGTTACTGGGATCTGGGACTGCCGAACCCAAGAGGTGGACAGCTGAGAAGGTATAGGCGGCTCTGAGGCAGGCGAACTGGAGAAGGGAAGACTGCCAACTGGGGCTAGCCAAGAGGCAATGAGACTGCCGGGCAGAGAGTAGCTGTATAGTGTTGGAACTTTCAGTTCATTTTTAATATTTCCTTCAACAGATGATGAATCAAGATTTTGGGGAAGAATCCACTAGAAATATAAGATTATTAGCCTGAGAGAGTTTTTTTTTTTAAGTGAGTAGCTGGTTAGCTCTGAGAGGAGTCACATGGACTCAAGTGCAGGAACCTTGAAACAAAGAAGCCTCTGAGGTACTCTGCTGTGGGGAGTGCAGGCTGCTCTGAGTCAGAGACAGGAGAATGAAAGCTGTCTACTTCTTGGGGCAGAGATTGATTGAACTGTGAATTTATAAAATTGGGTTTATTTGCTTTTAAGAAAGATGTATATACAGATTTTGTCTGAATCACTTGCGGAATTTTGCCCGTGGTTTGGAACTAGGGTAGGGAAAATTAGTCACTGACCCCAAGTAAAGCGAGCAGTGATAATTACCTGCTATGCTCAGGTATTAATTAATAATGTCTGTGGCTCCAGATAGAGAGTTCAACAGATACAGGTATTAATTATAAATGACTGTGGCTTCAGGCAGAGAGCCAAACAGATAAATGGTATAAGAAGATGTCTGCTCTAGTCAGAGAACTCAACA
Source organism: Grammomys surdaster (assembly GCF_004785775.1). Taxonomy (NCBI): domain Eukaryota; kingdom Metazoa; phylum Chordata; class Mammalia; order Rodentia; family Muridae; genus Grammomys; species Grammomys surdaster. Next base: position 4,760 of record NW_021621058.1, read on the forward strand.
GATAGATGGTATAACAAGATGGCTGCTCAGGAAGAGAGCTTAACAAGTCAAAATTACCTGCTTCTTGTAGGCTGGTGTTAGTGAAAGTTTGAATTAATTGCTGTAAAGATGGTATAAAGATATATTGTTCTGATGTTCAAATCTGTCTAATGTGGGCTCCATGAGAATTTTGGGTTCAAATCCTGGTTTGACTAACTGCCTGCTTATAAGAGGGTATAGATAGAAGTGTGAATCAAATGCTTTAAAGATGGTATAAAGATATATTGCTCTAATACGCCTTACAGGATACTTAAATTCTGTCTAACGTGGGCTTTATGGGAATTTTGGGTTATTATCCTGCTTGACAAAATACAAAAGGCCTAAGAATAGGCACATACAGGATTTTAGTTTACTTCATTTTTTTTGGATTGTTTTAATTTTCAAGGTGAGTGTGAATTTCAGTTTTGTGGCTATATTATTCCTCTAGGAAAGAGGTCCATATAAATATTTTTCTGCTTACTGGCTCAAAGACAAGCTGATTTAGGAGTAAGGTTTTGTCTTTGCATTTTGAGAAAAGGCAATCAGTGTCTATACACCTTCCAGAGTAATATTGATCAGATTTCATAGTGAGAGACCTTCCAAGAACTAGATTCCAGAGAACCAAACAAAAAAGTTATCTTGATGATACTAAATTTTTGTTTTGAGATTTGTATATTACAGAATATATAGCTTTGATGGGTCTCATCGTCAGACATGCTGAACTGACCTGCTTGAATTACTGATGTCTTGGACTTTCAGCCAGATCCAGTGAGGACACAGACATCAGAGACTAAATCAATTGTTGGGGTGGCCTTCTGAAGGCCACCCAACTCCCTATTTTCCCTAGCTTCCCTCACCCCCCTTCAAAAATATCTCAATGCCTATATTCTGCTTGAAGAAGGTATGAAGTGTTGTCATCCCAGTTCCTGGGCTTTGGGGATGGAGGTGGTTATTCTAAGGTTGCCTTTAAGGGAAACTGAGAAATGGTCACAATTGGAACAGGGAGGAAACAGCTAGAATTGATTGTGTAGCCATAATCTCATTTGGTAGAAATCTTTACAATAGTTACTAAGTTGAAGTCATAATTCCTTTTTGGTACAGAATTTATTTTGATGAAGAATAAAGGTATCACTGGTCTACTTTCTTCTATTGATACAACAAATTTAAAAGTACAGGGCTTAGACCCTGTCCTTCTACACCTGTTATTAAAAACTCATCTGAGATGTTTAAGCCTGTGAGTTAATGGAAAAATAGCAAATTCATGGCTTTGAGCTTCTTGTTAGAGAGTTTCAGATAGTTTAATCAGGAATAGCTGAGGGTAATTAACAGACAACAGTCCAGATTACTTTACATAGATAATTGGTTTTCAAAATTGTCAGAAATCCACAGAATGTGACATTTAATGTTATTTATTCACTTCTCTTTAAGACAAATCTGCTCCTAAGAGCTTCCCATTCATGGATTCAAAGAAGCAGCTGAGCATCTATGCCTCCTGGTGAGGTGGGACATTGCAGCTAGGTGGCCACTGGGCAGAAACTGCCTATTTCTCCTGCAGACCTGTATGGTCCTTGAGAAGACACATGTACAGGTTAGGACAACTTAGTTCTGACAAGACAGAATAGGCTAGTCCTTAATAATTCCTGTTTCTCAACGATCTGTCAGATGATCCTGGGCCAGAAAGCTGAAGACTGACGCTCCAGCTTCCCGACTTACTGGGGCTGGATAGGTAGGCAGCTGTCTCTACAGTTTGTCTCAGTTCTGGAAGCTGTCTTGGACTTCCTATGTATTTTCAGTTAATGTTGGTCATTCTCGGAGTTCTAACAGGGTTGAAAGACTACTTGTACTCTCATAGCCAACCCAGGTTATTTACATTGAGAGAGGAGATTTGAGAGCATGGCAAGAGTTGCGCTCAATTAATATTTGAAAGAAAAGTAGCTTTTTTTAAAATCTAAACAGAAATGGTGATATGCAGCAGAATTTACCCTGTCCAATTAGTTTACATATTAATAAAACAAGCGGCCTGTGATTGGACAGGGAAAAGGGAGGCGGGGCAAAAAGTTGCAGAGACAGCAAGTAACATAAGTGAAGGGAAGGGAAATGGAGGACAAACACGACAATTCAGATCCCACAGGGCTTTAAATAGCCACAGGTAGCTATAATACCATATAAGGATAGAATAATTGAGGTAACCTGTTGAATCTAGGTGGGCAGCATGTATCATTATCAATTGACCCCTGAATATATTCTGTGGGCATTTTGTGAATTGAGAATTTATTGATATATAAATCTGACTGATTTCTATATGCTTCTAGAGTTTTGATTTACTGGGTTACTGGGATTAGAGATGGCCAAACACAGGGGGTGGACAGCTGAGAAGGTACAGGCGGCTCTGAGGAAGGCAAACCAGAGAAAGGAAGACTGCCGACTGGGGCTAGTCAAGAGGCAGCAAGACCTCAGGGCAGAGAGCAGCTGGGTGTAGTTCAGGAAACTGCTGATCATTTGTAATATTTCTTGCAACACTAAAGTTGAACTACACCATAATACTGGCTTTTCAAAAATAAAACTTGCTGTAAAACTAATTGAGTGATTGAGAGCCAACTTCTTTTTTATTCAGTAAAACAGAAAATAAAAATCAATAACCACACCTCTTATAAGGAAAGACAAGTGTTGCACCATGAAATGTGTTTCTGAGAAAGGGTCTTATTCTTCAGCCCTGGCTGGCCTGAAACTTGCTATGTTGCTTAGAACTCAGAGGTCAATGTGTTTGATTCTCCTCTTGAATGCAGGGACTAAAGGCACATGCCATCAGGCCCATCATGAAATATCTTGATTTTTATTTAGGTGATAATCTAACTGGATTATTTCGATTGGAATGTATTCCTAAAATACTTCAAAATACAAGATATTGCAAAATGGCTTAAAATTAAATCTTAATGTTAGATACTACACTGGTATAGAAAAGTTTTATACAAATGACTACTACCTTTACATTCAAAATGCTATTGAAGGAAGGAATGCTTTGGTCATGTAGTTTTCTTCCTTTCTTCCTTCTTTCCATTCTTCTTTCTTCGGATTTCTATTATTGTGAACAGACACCATGACCATGCAACTCCTAGAAAGGAAAACATTTAACTGAGGCTGGCTTACAGTTCTGAAGTTTAGTCCACTATCATCATGGCAGGAAGCATGGTGGCACACAGACAGACAAGTTGCTGGAGAAGGAGCCTAGAGTTCTACATCTGGATCAGCAGGCCAGAGGAAAAGAATGCCACACTAGGCCTGGCTTGAGCATCTTAAACCACAGAGCCTTCCCCCAGTGACACATGTCCTTCAACATGGCCCCATGTCCTAATAGTGCCACTCCCTATGAGCCTATGGGGGCCATTTTCTTTCAAACCATCGCTATTCCTTCCTTCCTTTACTCTTTCTTTCTTTCCTTCCTTCCTTCCTTCCCTCTTTCCTTCCTTCATTTCTCTCTTGATTTCTTCCTTTCTCTCTTTCTTTCATTTTTTTTTTGTTGACTCAGGGTCTCTCTGTGTACTCCAGGATATATTGGAACCTGGTTTGTAGACCAGGTTGTTCTCATACTCAAAGAGATTTGCTTGCCTCTGTCTCTTTCGTGCTAAGATTAAAGGTGTGGTCTACCATGCTCAATGATGTAACATTCTTAACAGAACAGTCAGGCCTGAAAGACCCAAATTTGACACAAAGAAAAGGAGGAGTATTGTTCTAGTTATTAATAACTGTGAACTTGAAACTGCCTAGAAGACCTCAAGAAAAAGTCTCGACTGACTAATTAGCTTTATAAGTTGGCATGTGGACACGCATATGAGAATTTGTCTTCACTATCTTAATTGATATATTAGAGCCCAGCCCATTGTGGGCGGCACCATTCCCTGGGCAGGTGGTCCTGGGCTGGACAAAGAAGCTAGCAGAGCATAGCTGGAACATCATTCCTCCATCGTTCTTCCCTACAGGTTCCTCCCTGCCTAGACTTCATTGAAAGATGGATGTGACCTAGTCATATAAGCCAAACACACCTTTCTTCCCTAGGCTGATTTTGGTCAGAGCGGTTAATCACAGCAACAGAAAGGAAACTAGGACACAAATGTTTAAGAGGAAGTTACAATGAGGTAAAAGTAAAATAGGCCATTAGGTTTCTTTACAAGTTAAAAAAAAATAGAACTGAGTTACTGTTTCTTTGAACTCATTATTCCATATCCATTATTTTATATAGCATAAATTTAAACACATATAGATAAACGCTATTGAGGATCAAAAACATGTTTTCAAGTACAACTGTTTTTCTTCAGTGCTGGGATTGAATCCAGGACCTCACATATGGGGAGCAAGCACTCTGCCAACCTCCAAAACAACCCACCAGTAACAACAAAACAGCCTTCCAATTATGAAAATGAAAAGATAAAAACAAAACGTGAATTCTAGTGGAATATCAGGCACATATTTCAAAGCAGAACATGACTATGATAGGCTGCTTCTAGCTGATCATTTTCAAAGTAAAAAACGTGGCCTAACAAATCTGTGAATGTTACTAACCTCACATAATTTGGCACAGTGGGCCTCCTACTGGGAGTTTCTGACAATTCAGAAGCTCACCCTATTAATTTAGACTTGAGGGGTTTAACATCAATATGTGAAACTTTAAGGGATTTTACAACTCATTGGCCTATAGTTATTTGATTCTTGTACCCATGCTTATCTTGCAATGCTCCAGGAAGAATTAGAAACAATGCTGTAAAGCCTCCAGTAAACAGTGAGATCTCAACTAATGGCATCAATATCACTACAGTTAACATCTGTATTAATGGCATACAGAGACCATAAAAATTATGTATTGAGGTGTCATTCACACACTATACAATTACAATTTCCAGGGAGGCATCTCTCTGTAGCTCACGTTAAACTTGAACTTAGAATATTCCTGACCTAGTCTTCTCAGTGTTAGGATTACTAGCCTGTGCCAACATACTCAGTTTACTTTTCTTTAAAAATATATTTTGAAGGCTAGTCATTGAAGTGGAAATTTCTGGTTTCATTGGAGACTCATTTGTGGTTTTCTGGAAACTGTCTTATGAGAGAATGTTTTGCTGAGAACAGACATGTGGTGTTTTTCTGGAAGCTGTCTGGTGAAATGGCATGTGATGTTTTTCTGGAGTGGAGCTTGAGAAGACACGTAATGTTTGGCATGAGTATAAGTGTAACCCAACAGTCAGTGGATGCTGCTCTGGCATTGGTTCACCTTGCAACTCTTTGCTGTCCTTTGTTGGGCTTCCCTGAAGCTGGTCTTCACTGAGATTGCTCTTATATTGGTGCATTTCTTTCTTGACTTTGGAGAGAGAAATGCATCAAAGAACTTCTGGTGATATTCCAGATGTTTCTTGCTGCTTCCACTGACTCTTGTCAATAGATCAGCTGGCAGAGCCTCAAGGCTTCTTCTGGATGGAGCCAGTGCTACTGACTTGCCTCTGGCATTTGCTGAGTGGACTGGACTGCTGACTATGAAGATTGTAATCACCCCAATGAACTATTTCTAAACAGATCCATAACCCTGTTTTCTATTAAACTTTCTTTCCCCTACCTCTGGTGGGCAGTGGGCTAGAAGGGAGGTTGAAGCATTTAGGAACCATCCTTAAAGTAGGTTTTGAAAAAATCTAAGCCTAGAAGGCATGGTACCTCATATCTTTATTCTCACTACTCAAGAAGCAGAGGCAGTTGGATCCCTGTGAGTTCAAGGAAAGCCTGGAATACATAAAAAGATGTAGGACAGCCAGGACTACATAGAGACATTGTCCTTCAAAGAGAAAATTAATTAAATATGATTAGCTAAGTAATTTACTTAATGAATCTTGATGAATGTAATTAATATTTAAGTAAGTAAGTAATTAAGTAAGTAAGTTACTATTAGTGTCACAGGTACCTAGAAAGTGCTTATGCTATAAAGTATTGACTCATTCTTTGAGCGCCCAAGGCAACAAAAGCCTGGCATCTCCACCTTCATTTGCATTTGTCACCCTTACTCTGCACACTTCACCATCACATGCTTTATCTCAGAGTTAGGGATGCTAAGTATTAAAGAAATATCTGTTTAAAGACCAAGGCTACCTAACCTGTCTCCAACAGTTCAAGAAACAGAAGTATCTTATCACAGCTTTCATGATGCCCTGTTCTGGACTCTGAATGGGTGCCTGAATGTCTCCAGACATCGTTTTCAATCTGTAATTATCTTGAATTCCAGGAACAGCAGTGCCTCAAAGACAGTGAGAACTTCTACATGTCCTATGGAAGCAGAGCTCAGATTATGGTCACCCAGACCACAGAGATAAGGACCAACCAGGTCACACGGTGACCAAGCCTGCTTAGTCATACTCTTTACACACTCCCTCTATATAAAACTGAAGTTCAGATCAGTGTCCTGGTGATGGACTTGTAGTCACTGAGCCCCTTTACCCTTACCTCCTAATACAACCACACTGCTTGCCCTTTCTCAGCCTGTCACCACCATGTGTCTCTGTAATTGGTGTGACAGGCAGCTGAGTCTGTTGCTTTCAATTCCCAGAGCTCTTGCCATACTCCACTGACATCACCATGACAGCTTTGACTGCGTTCCAAAAACCAACTACTAATGCTGAGCGTCCCTTATGTGCGCCTGTGCACATTGTCTCAGAAGCCGCCTTCTCCTCATGTGCAGCGATCCACTGGGAGTTCTGCCTCCTCACTGTAAGTTCCAAACTCACATTCCCACTCTCTCTCTCATAGGCCTGAATCCCAGATGCTGCCAATCAGACAGGTGAGTGTGATGTCTCAAGAAGAAGCTGTTCAGTGTTCCGGTAGTGTCAGATCAATCTTGACTCACAAGTGGTAAGAAAACATCAGAAGGAGTATCTGTCCTAGTGTTCAGGGTTGCAAGAGCAGTTTCTTAATGAAAACATTATAAAGCCTTTTAGAACCAGCCTCAAAATGAACTATACAACTTTATTAGAAATAAGAATTAATATAATAATCACCTATAATTTCAGTGTTGTTTATAATAATTTTTATAAAAGTTATTTTTACAAATAACACCAATAATAATAATAATAATAATTATTATTATTATTATTATTATTATTGTTGGCAGGGTCTTACTGTGTAGCACTGTCTGGCGTGGAACTCACAGAAATTCGCCTCTGTCTGTTTCTCAAGGGCTGGGATTAAAGGCTAGCATCATGCCTGCAGCAATTCTCTGTGCCACTCAAGAGCTGCTTGATAAGATGCTTTTATGCTTTATCATTACTTTGGAAGAAGGGATCGATTTATTTTGTCTAGCTCAAGACTGAAATTCTAGAATATATGTAAAGTATGTAAAGAAAACATCTAACAGGATTCTATCACTGTGATGATAGAGTGAACAGCTTGGTAACCAATTCAGATTTAATGGAAACATGAAATCTGTCAAGAATAGAGCTTTTCCTCTCTGAACATCCTTTTAACTTAAAAACATCAAACTGACAACCTATGGTAATTTATGGCTCAACACTGGTCAACATTTTCTCTGCAATTGTAGAAATGACCTTGTCATTTCAAACACAATCACTGATAATGTTTGCTGCCTGTGTCAATGTGGCTATTCAGAAAATTTTAGCATTTTGAAAACATTTTGTTACCTACCTGGTGATTCTGACATCTTATCAATCAATACTTAGTAGCTGGAGTGTTAACAAATGGGTTTTTATATTTTTATTGAATGAAATATGGCAACGTATGGAAGGCCTGCATAAATCAATGAACCAATATTTCCCAGAAGACTTTTACAGGATGCTGGAGAGATTGTTTAGCACCTAAGAGCACTAGCTGCTCATCTCGAGGACCTGGGTTCAATTCCTGGCACTTACTTGGCAGTTCACAAGTATCTATAATTCTACTTCCAGGGACCCAATGCCTTCTTCTGGCCTTCTGTGCACTGAACGCACATGGTGCATAGATACACGTGAAGGTAAAACACCTATGAACATAAAATAATAGACACTAAAAAGTTTTTAAGAGACCACTATAAATTTAAGAATATTATAATTGTGCATACCCTCTAAATGTGAAAGAGTCATTCAAATGCAAAATACAACCAGGCCAGCAAGCTCACTGGTAGGGTTTTAAAACTGGCTTGGTAATTCACTTTAAGAAGTTATGGTTCCCAAATAAAAATGTTGTAAAACACGATTTTCCCCTTTGACAAGAGTTTTTCTTCATTTTCTTAGCTTTAATCACATGCATTTGTGCAAGCATGTGTGTGGGTGTGTGTTTTAATCACATACATTTGTGCAAGCATGTGTGTGGGTGTGTGTTTTAATCACATACATTTGTACAAGCATTGTGTGGGTGTGTGTACGCACATGCTGGTACTCAGAAAGGCCAGAAGTATTGAGGTGCTCTGTAACTAGAGTGACAGGGTTGTGTGCCATGTGTCATGGGTCCAGAAATGACCTCTGATCCTCTTCAAGAGCAGCATGGCTTTTCATTGCTGAGCCATGATCTCTCTAGTTTCCTTGTTTGCTTTTTGAGACAGGGTCTTTACTATGTAGATCAGGCTGGCTCTATCCATGTTCTAAAACAACCTTTACACTAGCTATTGTTACAAAATATTTTGTTACAAAATAGTATGAGTTAGATGATAGATTATATTTTTTTCTAACGATTTATTTATTTTTATTTTATGTGCATTGGTGTTTTGCCTGCATGTATGTATGTGAGAAGGTGATACTGGTACCCTGGTACTGAAATTCAGACAGTGGTGAGCAGTCCTGAGGGTGCTGGGAATTGAACTTGGATTCTTTGGAAGAGCAGTCGTTCTTCTTAACTGCTGAGCCGTCTCTCCAACCCCAGATTATAATTTCTTATTTTACCTCAATTAAAATAGCCTAAAGTCTTATTATTGCACAAACTTCCGCTGGTAGACCAAGAACTACTGTTTGCATTCAGGAAAGCAAGGACAGAGTTTCCTTTGCTTTGTTTTGTATTTTAAACTTAAAAACCCACTCATTCGTTTATGTGTCTCTTCGAGTGTGTGTATGTGTGTGTGTGTGTGTGTGTGTGTGTGTATGCACATGTGCCATGGGTCTAAGGTGGAGACAGAGGACAGCTTATTGGAGACAGTCCTTTAAATCCACTATGTGGATTCTGAGACCAAACTCAGAAGAGGCTTGGTTGCAGGCGTCTTTACCACACTATCTTGCCAGCCCCAATTTCTCCTCTATTAATTTCTTATTTTGTATGTATATTGCCTGAAAAGGAACAGAAGCAAACCCCTATAAGATTTGGTGTCATAGGTTCTCCAGCAGTCTTGAGGGCAACATTCACAGCCCATCGCTCTTTTGAAATACGACCTTTCTATCACACCACTTTGAAAATAAAGATCATTTTCAACATTTCCCATCACAACCATCCTACCCTCACCACAAACGTCACGGCTCCCACATCTCTCTGCTTTGCCACTACCTCGCTGCAACATCGCATCCTGCCTCCCATTCCCTCCACCCTAGCTGAGACTCCATGTGGGTGCTGAGAATAAAACCCAGGGTCTTTGCAAGAACAAGTGCTCTTAACCACCGAGCCAATTCTCCATCCGCCTCCCAGACTAGGGTCCGCACATTCCAAACCCCACTGGGGGACCTCAACCATGACCCTCTGAGCCCCCGCGAGTTTCTGGAGCTCGGCTGGGTGGGAATGTGGTGCACTTGGGGAGGTATCCATCCCTCTGGTCAGAGCCTGCAGAGAGGAGTCGGAAAGTAGCACCTCCAGCTCCGCCTTCCCCAGCTTTCACTAAGAGCAACTAGCCTTGGCAAAAACAAAAATCAAAAAACAAAAAGCTTGGGCACTGGCCTCAGTCAGGGAGCAACAATCTGGCACTTCTAAGCCCTGCCCCTAGCTGACCACTGAGCGGCAAGGCTCCGCCTCCAGCACGTTTTATTAAGTTTATCCTCCAGGATTTCGCACCGGTCCGGGCTCCGCCTCTCGCGCTCCGAGCCCCGCCCTCATCCTGATTGCTCCAATCCTGGACTCTGCGTTCTACACTCCCAAGCTCCGCCCTCAGCCTGATGACTACAGACCAGGCTCCGTCTTCATCGCGTCTGAGACCCGCCCTCATTTCTGTTTCTTCTCTCCGGGCTCCACCTCGCGCGCGCCAAGCCCCGCCCTCAGTCTGTTGCTCCACATCCGGGATCCGCCTCCTGCGCCCTAAGCTCCGCCCTCGGCGTGTGGCTTGGCCCCGAGGCCCCGCCTCCCATGTGTGGCGCTTGGCTTTCCGCACTCACCAGTCCTTCCCGCAGTCCCGCAGTTGCGGACGACCGCAGTGTACTTCACAGGGCAGGGCTGGGAAGCCTGAGGCTCCGGGCAACGCTGATAACCCGGCAAAGAGGCAGAGTCGCGTTTCGGAGCGTCCACTCGTAACGCGGCCCCTCACATACGGAGCCCTGAGTCCGGGGCAGAGGAGCCCAGGGCGGCCTGGAGAGGTTGCAGGCGCAGGCGGAGGAGTCTCAGCCTCAGGAAGGCTCTGCGAGAGGCCCGGAGCCGAACCCCTTTCCCGGACATTAGAGTCGCCCCGCCGCCTCCGGGGACCCTTACCCGTCGCCTCCTGAAGGATCGATCTGGAATTGTCGCTAACGTGGCCTTAGGCACGTTTGTCTAGGGCGCGTGGCTGTGTCCTCAGAAGGTAGTGCACTGGGCCATTGAGTTGTCCACGGGGCACACCGGACAGGGCTCTTACTGTGCCAGGGGCAGGAGCGCATCCACAGGGAGAGCAGCAACATGCCAAATGCAGCAAGCACCAAGGCAGAGCCACAAGGCTGCAGCTGTCTTCTTTCAGGCACCGCAGCTTTGTGCTGAACCTCAGTGGGATTTCTTTTGTCAGGACCCTGGAAAGAGCTGAACGGAGGCCATTCATTCAAGGAGCTCTCCAAACTAAGGGTCGTGTGAATTATATTTAGTCCCCGCCTCCAAGGGTTTACTAAGATAACTTACATCGCCTTTGAGATGACAAAAGTTAAGACTCATCATTTTACTTAGATTTGCATCCCACCGTTATAATTTTAGGCTCCCTCATAAATCCTGCTAACATTTTCCTATCTCTGTACTATTTTTTCATTCATTCACCAATTTCGTTTCATCCCGCCAGGTTCTTTCCTCACTTCCTTTCCAGCATGCACTTGGACCTGCTGTAGACTCTACTCCTTTCGGTACTACAACACGACTACTTATTGCTTAGATGATATGCAGCCCAACAAGGTGACCAGACGCCTGACAGGAGAGCCTATTAAAAGATTTCTATTTTTGGGTATCCAGGTAATCGACCCATGAACACTCTTTTTTTTTCTTTTTTTAAATTTTGATTTTATGTATTTTTATGTATTTTTTGATTTTATGTGTTTTGAGTTATATATGTCTGTACGAACCCTTGGAACAGAAGTTACAGACAGTTATGAGCTCCCAAATGGATGCTGGGAATTGAACCTGTGTCCTCTGTCAGAACAGCCAGTGCTCCTGAGCTATCTCCCCAGTCAATGGATTATTTTTCAAGACATTTCTCATCCGTACCTTAAAATCTAATAGAACTGTAACTTAGAAGTATATCTTAAAGGACTTTTTTTTCCCCTGGAAGAAAGGTTTATCACATAAGCAAATCATAGTCTAAAGGTAATTAAAATATTTTAATTTATGTTAAAGAGGCTCATGTGCCTGAAAGTTTTCATTTCCTGCATTATAGCATTTGAGAATTTTTGTAGACTTTCAGATTTTCAATATTTGAACCTTTTAGTCTTTTTGGTTTTCTAATATTTGCTTTCTTTGGAGGTTTTTGGTAGGTTTACTTTCTATTACTTCCAGTTCTGGGAGGAGGTGTCTCAATAAATTGCCTGTACCTGTCTCTAACTCCAATGCACAAGTAATTATTTTTCCCCAAGAATCCCATATGCTGGAATTGCGGGATTGTGACTTCATACCTCCTACCTATATTTTGATAAGACTTTGGATTTAGAGTTTGGTAGTAACATGGGATAAGAATTTGGGGGCTGTCAAAAAATATATACGAGAACTTAGAAGTCTGAAGAGCAGAGTGTTATAGACTGAATTAGGTTCCTTTAAATCTTATATATTAGCCTGGTATAGTGGTATATATCTGAAATGCCAGGATTTAGGTGATAGAGGTAGGAAAATTACAAATTCTCTGTCATTTTTGATTTTATATATACATGTATACACACATGCACACACACACACACACACACACATATATGTATATATGTAGTGAGTTTGAGGTAGGAAAATTACAAATTCTCTGCCATTCTTGGATATATATATATATTTGAGGCCAGGGTGGATTACATGAAACTTTATTTCCATATAAATAAATAAATAATGAATAAGCAAAAAACAATTTTTACACTCCCTAATGAGGTTATACAGTTTCTATGATTGCCCTCACAGACTAATATAGACATTGTCAAGAAAGCAAAATGACCCAGGTGCAGAGTGCATGCCTGTAAACCCAGAACTCAAGAAGCCAAGGCAAGGGGCAAGAAGATCTCAGATTGGGAAATAGCCTAAGTTGCATAATGGGGCTATCTGAAAGAGCAAGTGGAAAGACAGTACTGAGGGCTGGAGAGATGGCTCCAAGGTTAAGAGCTCTTGCAAGGACAGGCATGGTAGCACAACCTTTAATCCCAGTGTGCAGGACACAGTCAGGCTGATCTCTGTGAGTGCAAGGCCAGTACATAGAGGGACTCTTTTAGTCACCCCGCAAACAACAACAACAACAACAACATCAACAACAGGCATCTCTTGTTCCTCTTGCAGAAGACTTAGATTACGTTCCTAGCACCAATGTGGTAGTTTACAGCCTTTTGTAACTATAGTTTAAGGGGATCTGATCTCCTCTTCTGACCTCCGTGGGCACCAACCACACCTGTGAAATGCACATAGATACATGTTGGTAAAACACTCATACACATCAAATCTTTCAATGTTTGTTTTTTTTAAGACAATACAGATTGGGAAAACAATTTGTAAACTCTGTCTTTTACAGTCTGCCTTGGATATATGAATAACTCTAAACTCAACCAAAAAAAACAATCCTGTTTAAAAATGAGAAAAGATGCCAGGCAAGTGGTTAAAGTCAGTAATTCTAGCTTTGGGGGATGTTGAGGCAGGAGGTCATGAGTTCAAAGACTACCGCAGCCACTTAGTTTGAACCAGTCTCAAATTTTAAAATGGGAAAATGAGGACTGAGAGTGTAGCTCTAGTAGAACACTTGAGCAGAGAGAGGAAGGGATGAGGGGAAGGAGTTAAAGAGATATTTCTTTCAGAATATACAAACAGCAGTGAGAACACGGAAAGCAGAGTGCATAGTCATTAAGAAAATTCAAAATTTTCTAAGTTACCCCACCAAACATATGAAGATGTCTGAAAGAGAATGTTTTGAGGAGGGTGTGACGGGCTCCCTCATACACGGCTATTACAAATGCAAAATGATTTTACAAATGGCATTATAAGAAAGCCCCTTTGTAAAACTATGGACTAGTTCTTTGAAAATGTAGTTGCCATGTGACTCAGAAATTTCACTCCTAGGTGTATAGCAAGGAATAAAAACATATGTCCACTCCAAATTTGGTACATGGATTATTTATACGGAGCTATCTTAGTGATGGAGCCTGGCACACATGAGGCCGTGGGTTCAAGCCCCAGCACCAAAAAGAAAGAGACTAAAACAAACTGGTATGGAGTAGAGACATGGCTCAGGGGTTAAGGAGACTCATTGCTCTTCCAAAGGACCTGAGCTCAATTCCCAGCACTTACATCTGACAACCATCTGACGCTGTCTTCTGGGGTTCAGATGTACAGTGTGCATGCAGACAAAGCACCATTTACATAGCATACATAAACAAATGCACACGTGAGTATTGTAATAGCATTATTCATCACTTGTAAACAGAAAATCAGAGTGAAGAAAATTAAAAACCCTTAGTGATTAGCTCCTGAGAATTGGGCTTAGAAATTCAGTGATATATAAACAGTTGTTTAGATGTTTTTTTTCACTAATTAGAAATTGGAAGCTGACAGGAATGAGGATGTAGTATCTTCGTAGCATTCTAGAAAGAAGTCAAATTTAAATCAGTTCTATTTATCTTCCACACAGAGATACAGAATAAAATAGCAGTTATCACTAGGTTATGATTTTCTTATAGTGGAAAGCAAGCACACATGAGATCAAGTCACAAAAACTCAGGTGGTCTCTCCACTCCCTTCCAAGAACCAAACCCAGGACCCTATGCTTTGTAGACAAGCACTCTACCACTGGGCTCCTGTCCCAACACCTAGGAACTCATGGGAGTCCTCTGACTGGGTGTGTTACATGTCCTACATACTCACCTTCGCTAACTAAGGAATCTGTGTGAATAAAAGAAATTATATAAAATTTTTCACTAGGCCAAGTTATTGTGTATAGCTAGAGGTATCCAGAACATCTGCACCAGCAAAGTCCATTTCTGGATCCATTCTTGAGGATATGGAGATTCCACTTGGAGAAATGAGATACCACTCACCTGGTCACTGGCTTGAACTTAGGGAAACCTTCACCTGGCTTCCATAACACTAGATAAGCCTTTATTTTGGGGTCCCTATGAACAACATTCTTCTCTGACTTTAGTGCCAAAAGTCCCTTCCGTGTCTGAATATTGCTACTCACACACAGCCATTGCTGAGACACACCCATAGCCATGCCTCCCAGACCTCAGGGAGCACATCACCCATCAATCGTTGTCTCTCCAATATCCATACAGCTGCCCTTTTCTCTCCACTACAAAAGCGGATGCTGTGTAGAGGCCATGTTCAAAGTAGGAAAAGGCATTTCTGGAGTTTGTTCTTAGCACAGATACCTTTGGGAAGACCCTCGCAAACATTTCCTCCTTTCTCCTACAGATGTTTCCTGGCGCCTTTGCAAATCAATTCAGCACTACTGGAAAACAAGTCAGCCAAAGAAATGTTTCGAAAACTGTGCGATAAAGCTGGGTACAATATCTCATACCTGCACTTGGGAAGCTGAGGCATGAGGACTGCTGAGAGTCTGAGACCAGGGTAGGCTACACATGAGACTGTATCAAAAAACAGAAAACAAACCAAACTCTCTCCCAGAAGACTACCCCCTCCAAAAAACAACCAAGGAGGAAAAGGAATAGTAGGATGTCCTGGTGTCAGTGGCTCTGGGAGCACTCTAGTTTTCTCTACTCTGACTATATCAGCAAACTAATTCCTCAGAACTACCATGTGGTCATGTGACTAGCACATGCCACAGAAGTTGCTACTGTCTGGCAACCCAGGAGTGGTTTTCATGATTTGCTTCATGATTGTACATGCTTTTCTTCTTAATGCTTTGGCCTTGTTTACTTACTAGAAAAGTTCAATGGTACACAGATGCTTTCTCTGTACTGTCTGTTCTCACTCAGTTCAGTTCCTCATTTGATGTCCCTGTCTTCTCCAGAAACTAATGTCACAGAGTGTTGACAGATGCAGAGTTCATCTGTAGAAGATCCTTTCTCTAGCCTGAGTGTTGCCAAGGCTTTATTAGGAAAAGCCTTCCAATACAGGCTGGGAGTTTTAGCATGAAAATCTTGTCAAATAGTTTCAGTAAAGAGAAATGTTTGTTCCGGGTACTAACCATGATACTCCTTCTATTGCCTATCCCAGCTATCTTATGAAATGAATCATAGTAATTATTTTCTTTGGGTTGTTATTAGCCAAGTTCTGTTTTTTTGTGGACCACAGATTTATATTCTGCTTAAATGTATTTGGGTAAATGCCTGTTTACATGATCCCTCACCACTGTGGGCCTTGCATGTAGACTGGCCAGAAAATCCACAGTCACAGAGCCCGTTGAGGATTTTCTTCAAGGTGGGACATTTTGACGATACTACCCTCTTCTTTCTTCTCTGCTGTGGAATTTTATAAAAGACTTGGCTCTTCTTTCTATTTAGCTGAATACAGAGCTGGATAGTTTCTCTGCGTCCTGATACGATAAAAACTATGTCCTTGGATAGTCTACACAGCTTCATGTAACTGCCATTTCTTTTGTATCAGCCAGTTTTGCTACTTTTGTAATGGCCCATTCTGTTGCTCTGGTCTACAGGTCAGGGTAAGAGAGAGAGTGGGGACAGAGGAAGAGCGAAAAAGGGGCGAGAGATGCAAAAGATAGATACAAGACAAAGTCTGGTCGAGTCTCTTCAAGTCTCTTCTTTATTCTCCTCTCTTCTTCTGTATTCTCCTCACACTTATAGAAAGGAAATCTTATATTCTCCTCTATATTTTCCTCACACACATAGAAAGGAAATCCTGGGTATTTATACCCTTTACCACGTGACTTGTCCCCGTGGACAAGCTCAACTGAAGCCACTATGTCACTTGCCTTGTAGCCATGGATACCAGGAGCACATTGCAGCTGGGGGCACTAAACAGTGTAACAAGATGTTTATCAGAGTGTGCTCAGCTATTGCAGGATGTTGAAAACAAGTCTATTGTCAGGGTATATGTCTCGAGATGGCTGTAAAGATGATAGCCGCCTTCGGCTTAGACTCGGCTCCCAACAGCTTCAGGTCCTTCTGCCACCATTAGTGATATGCTTGCATCTTTCTATCTTGCCAGGGTTGGAAGCCCGGAAGCACTGGAAGGTGAAGGTCCTTTTTAGAGGACATATTCTGTTTTCTGGTCTCACTACTTTGTTCTTTCTCCTGTCTCTTTTATGTTTTTGTCCAGGCTGTTGAAGGACTTGTCATCCTGTGGCCACTGCCTCCTGAGTGGCAGAATTGCATGTGTGCACCACCATGCCTGGCTTATGGGTTTGTACATGCTCAGCAAACACTCTACCAACTGAGCATTATTCCAACCTCCATTTTGCTTTCTTTCTGAGGGTCCAGTTTTTCAAACTGGCCAAGCTGCATGTTTGTTTGAAGAATCATAGATTGTATTGATCAATGCAATGGTAAAATTTCCTTTCTTCAAAACTTATAATACAGTTGACTGTTGGCTTGCTTTGGTGAGAAACCAGGTAGTCCAGAAAGGAGATTGGGTCTGTTGAAGTCAATGGGATACTCTTTTGTTTTTAGTCTGAGAAGTGCCATCTATTGGAGAAAAAGTTTCATTTGCCCAGTGCTCAGAAATCTGAGAGAAAGTGCTTTCACAGGTGCTGGCAGGTAACTCAGACAGGCATGTGTCTGGGAAAGATAAGCCGGAGGAGGTAGGCTTGCCCTCTGGTGAAGGGGCAGTGCTGAGGATAGCAGCCTGTGAGTGTTTGGGTTTGGGACAGTGCTCTTGCCCACCTCAGTTCATGTGATTGATTGTGCTCAGCTTTTTCTTCTCTGTTTGAGACAATCTTCTGCCACTTGCAAAACCAAACCAAACCAAAAGACAAACACAATGTAAACAAACAAAACAGCAGATTATACCTAGATTGTGTTGTTTCTCAGAACAAATCTTGAAATAGGACTGTTTGGGTGCACTTTTAATCATCTGGACCTGAACAGCACACTCAGGTCCTTTAACAATGAAGGGCATCTTTTCTCTCTGTATTGAGAGAGTAGCTACACCAGGGTTTGGTGCATGGAATAATTCTGGGAGATAAAATGACTGGTTAGACACCATTGAAATGACCACTGGCTTGCACACTGTGAAAGTTGTTTTTTGATGTTTTTATCTGTAGAGAGACCTTTCTCCTCACTGCTTCATTAGTGACATTTTTCTTGCTGGTGTAAGTGATGTCTCTATTTCAGATTCTCTCCATGTTTTAGGAGGGCACTGTATTGCTTCTACAGCCTATTGTAAAAATCCCAGAGGTAGGAAACTTTGTATCTATATAGCTGATGCTGGGCTCCAAGCAGCACTGGTATTGCTGTAGATGTTTTCCTGCTGAGCTGACGATGCACCAGCCAGATGAAGCGCTGAGATGGTCCTCCATTGACACTTCTCTTAATGGTAGAGACACATTTGCTGGCCTGGACTCAGGAGGCTGTCTCATGTGAATGTCTGCATCTTTAGGATGATTGGAGTCAGTATTGGTCAGGGTTAAGAGGCCTTCCACATAGGTTGATTGGCATTATAGTCCATGAGGGTTAAGGCAGAGAACGTGCTTCTTGCACCGTGGCCTGGTTTCTTTACCTAGCCAATGCACGGGACATCAAGACCTGTGTTTGCCTCACTTTCCAGCATACCATATAGGACTCATTCATTTGGCAGCAAGACATATGTGGGGCATTTTTTCTAGGGTCACATTTAAGTGAAGCCTTCTCCACAAATGAAGTTATTTCTTTTATAAATAACATACAGCAACTTTTGCTCAAAAATTCTACAGGCAGCAAAACCGTATTTTGTGAATTTATTTTCTAGTTCTGAGATGGAGGATGCAGGATGCCAAAGAATGATGGGAGGTACATACTGCTAAGTTTAGTCACAGTCATCTGATTGGATGAAGAATGTGGTTCAATATTGTGAAATCCTCCAGACAAGTACCTCAGGATTTAACACGGTTGTGGGAAGCTGGTCTAATATTCTTTGGATAGCACTACATTTCATCATGTCAACCTCCGTATCACACAGTCTTGATGAAGCTATTCTTCCTAGAATAGATTTCAGATTCACAGTCTTGGTGCACTTGGACTCTAGACTTTAGTTTATCCTGTAGCTCTGTGCAGCAATTCACATTGGCCAACAGCCCAAAGATGTCTTTTGTGAGGGGACATTTTGTTTTGTTTTTTGTTTTTTTTTTTTAATTCAAATATCCAAACATATCCAAAATAAGTTTGGTGAGATGTAATTCTCACAGATTTGTGACTCAGCATAGGGGAAGGCTGTGTGGAGAAGTTGTGCAGGGGAGTGCCAGGAGCCCACCAGAGGCCCTGTTCACAGCAGGTGTGTTTAACACTCTTCTGACCTGCATTCTCTGGTGCTGGGCTGTCATCATGTGGGTGAGCTTCAGGATGAACTGGCACTGCATCTCTTGGGCATCTG
>NW_021621059.1:0-7302 GCF_004785775.1 Grammomys surdaster
GATAAATAATACTAAATGCAATTTTAGATATTCTCTGGAGATACTAAAAATCTGTCTTTTCTGCGCATTAAAAATTGTAAAAAATGGACAAACTTTGATATTTGTTCTGGATTGCCATTCTAAACGTCTTCAACTGTGTCTGGCCCCATAGAGACCGAGTCAATCATTACCTATTCGAGAGAGCTTATTGGGATCAAGATTTTTCCAATTGCTCCTTGCACTAGCTGTTCTTAGTCTGAGAGTATTCATGAACAGCCTTTTGTATTAAAGTCTGTGTGACACTGGTATTTACTTAACTCTTTGACTAAAAAGAGAAAAGACTCTAGACAATGGGTAAATACATTCACAAAGTAATGCGACTTCTGGATTCAAAGGTTTTCAAAAGCTAAGTATGTTCATCCGCGAATATTTTGACTTCCTTCAGTTTTTCCTTTAAACTTGTTTTATACCTAATGCTTTTTAAAATCAATTATTTTCAATCAACTGTCTTCCTGAAATAAATGTCTGTGATACAAAGCTCTGTAACTGTATCTTCTACTAAAAATGATCATCTTGCTCAGATAATTTTATATAAGTTTTTTGAATATGCCCATTAATCATCTTTGCTACTTAATTTTGTACATATTTTCAGCACTTTATTAAGTATTTGATATCATTCCATATGTGTGGAGTTGAAAAGTGATCCCAAACGTGTGAGGACCCTGTAATCACTGACTATTTAAGAAAATCAGAGTGACTATCACCTAAGAGATGGAGGAATTATATATACATATATAATATTACATATATCATATATAATATAAATTTATAGTATATATATATTTATAGTCTATAAATGTGTTTATGTATAATTTTACAGATACATATTTACATATATATATATTTACAGTAAGAGCATCAAAATGAAAGCAGTTCAGGATAGTGAGAGACTGAATAGCCAAATAATTATATGTGTGAGGGAAGGTACCATTCTAATTGGTAGTTACATTTCTCTACCATTGAAAAAATTCATCTACTTTGAGTCAAATTTGATATATTATTGTGGAAAGTTAAGAGACGATGATTTGTGATTCTTAGTCCATTTGCCAATATTTATCTATCATCTATCAACTTAGAGTTTTATTTGTTTTATTTATTAATTTATTATTTATTATTATAGTATTTATTTACAAATCAATCTGTTGGATATGCTATTTTTTATCTTTTTATTTTATCTTTTCTCTTTTTATGTTTTATCTTTTTATTTTATTTTTTATCTTTATATTTTATCTTTTTATTTTTTAATTATCTATCTTTGAGATTATAATATGATTACATACTATCACGTTTATCTTTTGTTCATGCAAATCTTCCTATATGCTCCTCCAACTCTCAAATGTATAGCTTTATTTTTATTAATTGTTATTACTTTCATTTATGTCTCTACGTATATTCTGAAATGTAACCTGCTCAATCTATACAATATTAATAGGATGTTTATTTTATGGCTGATAATTTGGTGTTAAGTCACCAATTCTTGATGGAGAATATTAAACAAAACTAATGCAGAAACAAAATCTATCAGAGCTTAGTTATTGATGCGGTTTTGGAAATCCTTTTGATATTGTTAAAGTAATTTCTAGTTACATTTTGTATTACATATACCATTCAAAATCATATTTTAATGGAGATAGATGTGACACAGTTTTAGGATCAGGGCATGTGGACACCAGAACTGTAACACTGACGTATGTATGTATGTATGTATGTATGTATGTATGTATGTATGTATATCATGCAGCTAGGAAAAGGGTGTCTGGTCAATTTTCTGCTTGGTTAAGATTTTGTTTCTGATTCAAGGATTAGAGAAAGAGGGAAGGATAAAAGGTCGTCCTATCTACAGCCTGGCAGCAGTCACAACAGAAACTTCTTACTGATTGTGTATTTAATCCACTCCCCTTGGCCTTGTAGTTAATGGAAATTCCTCTCAAACTCTGACAATCATTTGACAGTGAGTTCTAGCTCAGTGTTGTGCAATTTTATTTTCTTAAGTTTCCCCCTAACTACCTTAGTGAAAAGGGGAAAGAGATTATTTCAAAGGCTTCTATCCAGATGACATTTTAAACTAGAAATGAAAGTATAGGCTTTTGAGTTTCCAATATACTAGTACATTCTCTATAAGAAACAATTAGGTCCACTACAAAACAGATGTGCTAGAAAATGACCACACTGAAAAGGCTAAAGGAGTCAAGTAAAATACAGAAGAATTCCAGTTTATTAAATTTCTACTTTAATAACTATTATTCTTTGTTTTTTAAATGTGTGTATGATTCATAAGCCATTTCTCATACTCTCCTCAAAGCAATGTTGACATTTTAAAAACATAAACATAACTGAAAAGAGAAGGTACCTGGCCTCTCTGGTGTTTTAACATTTCCAGAATAAACAGTTTGATAGCAATCAGATATCTTTGACACAAAATAATGAAATTCACATTTTTCCATTTGCTTAAACCTTTTTTTTTCATATTGGACAGTTGTAACTTAGATAATAAATATTTATGTATAAATAACTTTATTGTATATAAAAATGAAGACTACATATGTTCATTTTTATTCTTCTGTATGTATATATGTGCTTATTTTATAATTGAGCGTATTGTTGATGACTATCAATAAAAAATCTAGAATCTTTCCTTAGAATGGGAAAACATAAGACAAAGTTAAGAAAAACAGAAGAGAAGAAATATTGAGATAAAAAATTAAGTTAGGACTTCAAAGATATTCATTTATAAAGATATACAATAGATTAAAATTATTACTATTAAAAGGCTAAACAACTTATTAAATGAAATGTTATGTAACATCATTGAGATATAATTAAAATGGTAATATCAGATAAAGTAATTCAAAAAATTAGTATGAAGGAAATGAACAGCAAACTTATGTAAAATAGAACTAATTTTATAATTGATATGAAAATAATTTTACCTGAATAGAGTTTTAAACCAATTTTAACAAATACTAATGGAATTTGCAACTCCTAGTACAAGTTCTTATATTTGTAAAATAAAGACTAAGAGTGTCCGCCCTTGTTGAAACTTTGTGAGACCAAAGATCATTAGATATATGTTTGTATAACATGATACATAAATTCATTTTAAAAAGCAGTATAATTCTTTGTGTGGTTTCCAAAACAAATACATATCAACACTGCTAAATGACATGAAGCTTGTGCACTAGGAGCAAGCATGGATTATAAATTTGGAGAATTGCCTCATCATTTTGGACTGAAACAAACATATCATCTTGAAAGCAAAACTTTAGAAACACAGTGAAGTTACAAACAAGAAAGGACACACAATATTACTATCATTATTGACTAAATTACTAGTATTGGAGAATATAAGAAATCAATAATATCAATGAAATACTGCACCTTTAGAGCTATTCTTTTAAAGGTGATACAATTGCCAATGCATATAACCTAATGAAATCTTGAAGCAATAAGAATTAAACAGAGCCGGGCAGTGGTAGCGCATGCCTTTAATCGCAGCACTTGGGAGGCAGAGGCAGGCAGAGTTCTGAGTTTGAGGCCAGCCTGGTCTACAGATTGAGTTCCAGGACAGCCAGGGCTACACAGAGAAACCCTGTCTCGAAAATCCAAAAAAGAAGAAAAAAAAAAGAATTAAACAAATTACAGCAAAGTTGCCAACTACAAGAACAAGAACCAGAAATCAATACCATATAAACACAAGCAACAGAAATTCTAAAATGCTTCTCTGTAATAACAGCAAGAGTTGTAAGTTATCAAATAATGGATTTAATAAAAGCTATCTAAGACACTTATGAAGAAAATTACTGAGAAATATAAAAAGCCCTTAAATAAACCAATGAATGGAGCATTTCTGTTGATGAAAAATGCTACATATTGTATAAATTTATCCTCTGGTACTCCATAATTGATATAAATTTAGTAACAACCAAAATTACTGAGGAAAATTTAATAAGATAATATGAGAAAATGACTGAGAATACTAACCTAGCGAGAAAATAAATGTACAAAATATATTATGAAGCCAGTAAATTTTTTAACATCAGAGTTTCATAGACAAAAGAAGATGGATAATATAGAAAATATAAAGAGGATATTAACTATGCAGAATTGATCATATACATGGTGAAACAGTATGGAAAAATCATTAGGAAAATGATGCATTTTCAAAGATCATTAAAGGCTAAATGACAATTACTGTAATAATATAGTAATCTACTGTATGGGTGAGCTTTCCATTACAGTACCAGACAGCTGAGACAAGTCAAGTCATAAGGATCAAAGGCTCGTGACCACCACACAGAACAATCTGAATGTTGTTCATCCCAAGAACTTTAGTGTATTAATTCTGCCAATATGGTGAAGTTTCTTCTGAGTCTTAGGTGAACTTTCCTTCAAACTGTGGTGAAACTATAACACTCAGAATAATACTAGGTAAATAGTTCTATTCTAAAAGGCAGAAATAGGAAAATAGAAAAATTAAATAGTATCAAAGCAAGACCAGAAATCACAAGAACAAATAAGGTCAAAATATTCCACATCTCCGTATCTTGGATTTAGGGTGTAGCGGTTGGATTTTGATTCTTGAGTCTTTACTCATCCTTTGCCCACCAGTTTGCTAACTATATCCCATATTGCCCCTGACTTGAGTAGCTGAGATCATGAGTTGTTCTATGTTCCTGGCATCTTTCACTGTCTGAGATACTGTTTCATGTTTAGTTTTTCTTTGTAAAGATTTAGTTTTGTTTATTCCTCTGTATATTGCAGTCCATGTTTTATAGATTGGTTGCATTTTGGACTCTGATGAGAATGACCAGGATCAGCAGATCAGCATATCACTGCCAGCCAGTGTGTATGGTAGATAGCATTCATACACAAATATACACGTAAGTATAACCATGGATACACACATACACACACACACACACACACACACATATATATATACATGGCCTGAAACTAAACTCTTAAAGTTAATTAAATTGTAAATGGTGCTTATAGTGTCTGGTTAGGAACATTTTCTTAGACATAAACTTTATAATGAGAATATGATAAATTGAGCTATCATGCAGAGGATACTTTGAAGACTGGTTACCAAATCAAAACAGGCAGAGATTTGAAAACAGCATGTATAGGGTAGGGCAGAGTCAAAGATGTGTCTAAAAAGGTTATAAAATAAGATTATAAAAATAATTCCCAAAGTTATAATCAAATCAATAAACAATGGTGAAAGACAGAAATGTCCATTCACAAGATTAACAATATGAATCTAAAGGAATCAGGAAAGATGGTGTGGGATCAATCCTTGGTTGTCAACTCAGCACACTTATAAGAGGAAATCTCGACTCAATAATTAGCTCCATCAGCCTGGTCTATAGCATTCCTATGCAGCAATTTCTCAATTGGTAATTGAGAGAAGAAACCCTATGTTACTGTAGTTGGTGGGGTTTTCTCTAGGCTCATGGTCTGGAAATGTCTAATGAAGGTAGTTGTGGATGACAGTAAGAAGTCTTCCTTCATGGTCTCTGCTTTAGTTCCTGCCTGAACTGGTTCTCTGCTTTTCTTGACCATGGGTTACATTCTGTAAGGCGCATTAGTCTCTTCACTCCCCAATATGCTTTCATCAGTTTTTGTCACAGTAGCAGAAAAGCAAACTAGAACGTGGACATTACACAAGAACGTGAGCAACCAGAAATAAAACAAGCAAAAAAAAATCAAAACAAAACAAAAACCCCAAACTTTAAATTCGAAGGTATTTCCTTTCATAGCCTTTGATTTTGTCAAAATACCAAAGAGGAGTATCCTACAATTCAATAAAAATAGCAAGAGTGGGGATTCTCTGGCATGGCACTTTGGGAATAAATACATTGCCAACAAACAGCATCAAAACTTGGAGTTGTACACAAGAAGTTAACGTCTATACTCACCAGTAATAAATGTTCTGTGGCAACATTTTCACATTTATTTATGCAACAAGGCCTATGAAAACTTTTTTATGTTACATGTATTGGCCAAATTAACATCATCAATATATCCAGCAAGAGAATGGATGGGCAGTTATGCACATATGGATGAATGTCACGTGAACATGTGCTTCCCTCACACTGTGCACATAAAGAAGCCAGTCACATCATTGTATATTGTTATCAGGCTACTGTATTCTGAGTTGTTTCTTATGGTATTTTTCTGGTGTACACTTTTATCCCAGTGGCAAGCTTTACTCACAACCCCATATTGTGCCGGTTAGATGGACAGTTTATTGGTTGTATCTGCCAGGAATGTATGGCTAAAAGAATACTCCTTAAGAAATTCTGTTGGAGCACATGGAGACTGTGTTATACGCCAATGCTTCTTATTCTTTACACTCACTTCTCTCCAACATCCCTTGCAGTGGAGCTAACAAGATGGCAAGTGTTTACCTTTTTCAGGCAAGTTTCAGGAAAATCCACTTAGCAACTAATTGAGGTTATCAGCTGATAGATATAGAATATCCGGGACATTTTTGGAAATTGTTTCTCTAATCTTGGTAACACATTTAGGTAAGTGTACCACACATTTACAGTTTTATTTCAACCTTAAGAAAAATCCAGACACAGAAGTACTTTGCTGAGACTTTCATGGGTTTCTAAGCTTTAGAAATGTGGTGAAGTAGTATACATTCACTGTTTTAACTTTTGAAAGAATAACTTTTTATTTTTGAGATTTTATATAATTACATCAACCCTCACCCAGGAAACTTATGTTTGGAACAGATAGAAACCATTTCAGAAACCTCCGATGAATTAAAATGCAGAATTGTGGAACCCAGACCGAGATGGATACATCTACAAAACTACTTTCACATCTAAGGCCCAGGCATCATTTAACAAGAGGGGATGAAAAGTTCAAAAGAGCCAGAGGG
Source organism: Grammomys surdaster (assembly GCF_004785775.1). Classification (NCBI taxonomy): domain Eukaryota; kingdom Metazoa; phylum Chordata; class Mammalia; order Rodentia; family Muridae; genus Grammomys; species Grammomys surdaster. Next base: position 6,935 of record NW_021621059.1, read on the forward strand.
TATGTTAATTTGCTGTGAGACTGTGTCTCAGGTATCCCTGAAGCTGAGACAAGGGGTATCCAAAGCTCACTTCGAGGCTTTCTTGAGCTGCAAAATGAGTTAAAGGCCAGCCTAGACACTTAGTGATATCCTGTTTCCAAACATAAATAAATAAACAAACAATCCTGGATATGCACATAGGTGATGTTGGTATAGGTCCAAATTCAGTGATGCCACATAGTTGCCGAGGCAACCAGGGAGATGCTCCCACAATTCCGCCTGGCTACAGGAACTACATCATCATCATCATCCTTATAAATAGGCGGAGCTTCTCCGACCTCGTTCTCTTTCCTCTCCACCATCTTCTGTCTCCCTCTCTCTGTCACCCT
>NW_021621060.1:0-40697 GCF_004785775.1 Grammomys surdaster
AAAAAAAAAAAAAAAAAAAAAAAAAAAGGAAGTTTCTGTTGTGGAATGTCAGGTGTTGAAATTGTTCCACAGTCCCCTGCTAAATGAAATAGAAAATGTCATCATTAGACAAACATTCTGAGAGGATAGATTCACCCCATTTCAGAGAAGACTACTTTTCAGTGTATTTTCTGAACTCTACTCAAAGAATTACTTGAGTTAACAATATATCAGATTTTGAATGGTGTTACCTGTTGATTTTACAGGTATGTTTTAGCATGCTTATTATTCTTCATATATGTGTTGTCAAGTATCTTGTGCAACTTAATATTTATGCCATGTGCTAAGAATTTGGAAAGATTATATCCCAATTGAAATTAAACAAGCATTAGTGGTTTTGCCCAAGTATATCAAAGCTTGTTGACACAAGGTTCAATCATATATTTAAAGAATTTTTAAATAAAATAATTCTTTTAAGTGATCATTTAAAAATAATTTTAAATAACTTTATATCCAAGATATCCTACCTGACTAATAGACCATGGGAATAAAGGTGAGAAATATATCAGGTAATATTCTGAAATTCTTACAGAGGCTCAATGAGGAGTCCCCTCTGTCATATATACATGTATGCATATACATGTATGCAAGTATTTATATATATATATATATATATATATATATATATATATATATATATATATATGTTTATGTATGTATACGTATCTTCATATACAAATATTCATATATAATTTAAGTGATTTTTAAGAAAAATTTTCCTATACTCTTAAATAATATGTCCCAATGATGCTCTGATATTTACAAATTCATGAAATCATGGAATGATATCATCCTACCATTCATTTTATGACTAATTAAAACTTCTCTGACATGTAAGACCTTCCTCCTGAGAAGGAGCAGATGAAAATTTAATTCTGCAATATTGGCATTTGATTTTTTCCTACTGTGGACATCTATGACTTTTTCCATAACAGGTGACTTACCAGTAGTATTTAGTGACATATTTAGGTCATCAGAACTCTTTTGGTTTTCTTTGCAAATTGAACTCTCATCATTTCCAAATATTTCTAAATAGTTGTCAATCATGACTTGTATAATAGTAAACTGAAACAACATAAGGCAAAAAAAAAAATCAGCTGTCATTTCACATAGTTTACATAATTGAAACCATTAAAAAGTGATGACGAAAAGAACACTTACTACGAGCACATCTCAACCTGTGAAACAAAGTCTCTGCCTGCAATGTAGACTCTATGTTCTTTGCCACTTACTTAACCAAGTTAAAATTTCATGCATATTGCAAAGACTGGAGGAACTACTAAAGCAAAGTAACATATCAGAACTGATGTGCTTCAGGAGTACCTGTGAGTCAATCAAGTTGATGAGTTCAAAGTTTTTTTTGAATTTGTGATTTTTTACAGGGATGTAGGGGATTTTCATTGTGATGGTTTGAATGGGATGCCTGTCTAATTGCAAGCATAGCAATATATAATACAAACTTTGTGACAGGTTTTGGGTGGTTTAAGAGGCTTGGCTTTCCTGGAGAAACTATGTTATTGTTTAGAATTTAAGGTTACAGCAGCCAGGTCCCATTGGCAGTGTACACTCTGTGCTTCACATTTGCTGCCTAAGATGAGAGCTACCAGATCCCTGCTTCCTGTTTGGTTGGCCTTCCTTCCTACAGCCATGTCCCCTCTCATGACTTTGAAGTACTGTAATCTCTCTACATCTCTATGTCCCCAAAACATTTACTTCTATAACTTGTGTTAGCCCTGATGTTTTATTAAAGCAGTAGAAAAGTGACTAAGAGAAGAAGGTGGTGAGAAGAGGGATCTTAGGTAGGAAATGCCTCCACCAGACTGACCTACTGTGTAGGGAAGACTATGGGATATAATCTTGATTAACAATGAAAACTGTTGGGCCCAGATTTCCCAGAAGGTGACAACTTTGAGGTATTAGTCAGTTAAAGAATGATATGAGGTGAAGGACAGTAATCACAACTCTTATACTGCTTGTCCTTTAGTTCTTGCCTCCAGTTTCCTGCCCTGCTTCAGTTCTCTGTAGTTAACTGGCAACTAGAAGTATGTCATGAAGTGTAAACTTTCTGCCACAAATTGTTTTTCATCAGTGTTTAGTCATGGGAATAGTAGCAAATTGAGCCACTATCTAAATTGAACAAGCTACTCCCTGAGCAGTCCTCCCTTGTGAGTAACATCACCATGACTGCCTTCCTGTAGACCTTGCTTCTGTAAACTACGAGTTAAAATATACACTTGCTTTCTTTTCTTTTACTTTTGTTGCCTTTTTTGGTTGTCTGTCTTTTTTCCTTTTCAAAATGTATATTTTTCATTCTCTGTGAATTTCTCATCATGCAACCCAGTAACACTCACTTTTCAGTTCTGCCTTATGTGTCCTCTCCCCTGGTAACTTCCTCCCAAAGTTTAAAAAAAATAAAAATTAAATCTAGTTTAATTTAATATTAAACGATTAGTGGGTTGTCAGGACAGGATTTAGAGATGGGTAATGCAATCAGTTTATAAAGTAACTAAATAAATTCATGAAAAATATAAATGCATATTGGTTTATCGTAGAATTAAGAGCTACAGAAAACCTGAGGAACATAAACTCTATATGATATAATGCAAACATGTAGTGTCTCTTTTATGTAAGTGTAAGTTAGTGCTGAAATGATAGAAACTATATTACATAACATAATCTACTTATCATTATTTATTTTATATTTTATTATATATGTATATATACATATGCAATTTATATGTATAATTCATATGTATTTTAAACATAGATAGATAGATGATAGATAGATAGATAGATAGATAGATAGATAGATAGATAGATTTGTATGCAATGTGCTTTTAGATGACCAGCAGTGTAGCTGGGATGAACACATCATAATTATAATTGTCTCACCACTGTGAAGCACAACAATCATGTGCTCCAAATTACAGCTACCATAAAAAAAAAAACAAAGAAAACACTAGGTAATCGGGATATTTTTCAGCTTCACTGTAGTCCTCATGGACTACTGATATACATGCAGCATATGGTTGGCTAAAACATCAATAACTAAAATGAATATCTGAAAAGATAGACAAAAAAGGAATGAAACAAAGAACCAAACAGAAATGACTCACTTCCTACAGCCTTCATAAACAATTAACCTTCCCAATACTTCCTGAAATAGATCAATGTATCTCCCACTCCAGAATAATGCAATTCTAGGTTGTCCTTTAACATCATTGACCTTTCTGAGTTTTTGCCAATTCCTAGGTCACATTGACGACTTTGTTCCCGAAGGGAAATATCAGATCCCCTTACCTTTTTTGATCGGTCACTCTTATATAATAAGGATTTGTAATTTGGATCTATCAGCACATGAGGTGCTATGCGGACAGATAAAATGTAGGTGTCTAGATGATTCTTGGATGAGGTTTTGATCTTCAGTAACACACGAATAAGACGTTTGAGAAAGAGGAAGTTTTGTTGTGGCATCTTCAGTAGAATACTATACATAGAAATAGAGAATTTTACGGTTGATTGTCTTACAAGTAATGTTACTTACAAAACTATAAATATAAATGTAAATGGGAGTAAATATTTTGTAGACCAGCTCATAGTATAATCCGAAATCAAAGGAAGTAAGAATATGCAGCTAAAGTATTGCCTAAAATATTTTCTGCAAATCACTTCTCCCTATAAAATTCTGTGAAATTTCTAAAAATTATATGTGAAATTCTGCATACTACATGTAAAACTGCTACCCACAGAACTCAGAGAAATATGTCAGGTTTTCTGGAAATAGAATGAAAAAGATTGTTGCAGTCCATATGTGTTCTGTGTATGGAAACATATTGTAGGTAAACAGTGAACCATCTTTCTAGACAACATGGAGACATATTTAATATCTAATGTAGTATGAATCCATGCAACATGCTTTTGACACTCTGGAACATAAAGGGCAATGACCATGCTAGTTACTGTGCTCAATGTAGTTATAAAAGTTTCTGCTACATGTAATGCATAGGTTCTGGTGTCCTGGGTAGAAATGGGAGCCAAAATCTCCTGTTACCTAAGAAATCATTCTATTGAATATGATACAGGAAAATGATTCAAAGAAGTCAAAGTTAACTAGACTAAGACTTCTTAAGGTAGCTATGGTTGAGAAAGACGAACTCAGTAATACTTCATATTCTAATTGATAACATATAATAAACAGGTACAATATTCACAATATCCTGCTTATAATATTAGAATGCAAATAACCCCCAAGTATTATTCACAGAAGCTTATATTAATTTCTCTCATACAGGTACTCAAACCAATACTCTAGACTGACGTGCACACAACTGTGTAGCATAGGCTGTCTTCCAAACCATGACAGTTATGATGTAGAAGACTCCCAAATGGTGAGATTACAGACATGGCGCCACACTCTTGCTTGAGAAATGCACATGTTTATAAAGTGACTTTACATGTCTGAGCAAAGGAAACCTCTTGTATTAGGAATTCATTCCAGATTATAATCCTGTGAATGCAAGCCTATGTAGCTTTGAAATGCTTTGCTTCTATTTTTGTGCAGTTCCCCAAGAAAGTACTCTATCATTACCTTTGTATAGCAGAAATTTTTCCAAGCAGAGAGTCCTGATCAGGGACACTAAGCCACTTTTCATATAAATCTGAAGAAAGTAAGCTTCCTTTTATATTTCCAATGAACTCCTTTTGTAATGAAAAAAACCCAAGAAATAAAATGGTCAATATACACTGTAGAAAGTATTTGTGAAACATTTTTGTTTGAAAATAGCACTTAAACCAGTGATGCTCTACTTGTGTGTCACAATCCCTTTTGTGGTAACATATCATATATCCTGTATATCAGATATTCCATACATTATGTGTTATAATTTATAACAGTAACAAGGTATCAGTTATAAAATAAGAGCAAAATGATGTCATAGTTAGAGAAGACTACAGCATATATATTAGTGAAATATATTAGTGTCACAGAATTTGGAAGACTGAGAACCACTGCTTGAGACTCTATTTTCTTTTCTTTTTTTCTTTTTCTTTTTTTTTTTTTTTTTTTTTTAGACTCTATTTTCTTAAGAGATTCCTAACCTGTCACCTACAGAAAATTTTGGCTCAAAAGATGAACCTACAGGCAGGAGCTTATGAGATCTTGCCTAACACTAGAATCAAAGAAGCAGAATTGTTTCTCCATTATCAATGAAATAAACCTAATATCTGTTCGAATCACCTTTCCTGACTTCTAGTCCACACTACAACCTGTAATCAAAGATCTACACTCCACTAGACAGCCTGACTCTCTGTCTGTCTCAAAGGAGGCCAGCTCCTGTTTGGGACATTCAGACAGGAGCCTATTACAACTGCTCTCTGAGAGGCTTCAACCAGCAGCTGACTGAAACTGAGAGTCACTAACTAACATTGGATGGAGTTCAGGAACTCTCATGGAAGAGTTAGGAAAATGATTCAGAACCCTAAAGGAAATAGGGACTTCACAATAACACCAAAATTCAAGTAACCTGAACCATTGGAAGCCATCAGGGATTGACCACCAACAAAAAAGCATACAGAAGCTGCATCATGACCTATGGCACATATGTAACAATTGTGTAGCTTGGTCTCCATATGGGTTCCCAAAATGAAGAATGGGGGCTTATCCCTAAAGCTGTTGACCTTCTGTGTAAACCCTTCACAGATTTGCCTCAGTAGGTGAAGATGTAATACACCTGAAGACATTTGATGTAATAAGGTGTTAGGAAAACCAAGGGGCCCCCAACCTGCCCAGAGAAGAACGGAAGATACTCTGTGAAGGGTGAAGATGTAGGAGTATCATTCTAGATTTAAAATGATTAAATAAATAATTAAATAAATAAATAAATAAATAAAGGGTAGCAATAATGACCATAATATTGAAAAGAATAAAAAAAAACAATAGGAAATATAAAAAACCAACAAAACAAACAAAAAACAGTCTTCCAGAAAATAATTAACCATGAAAAAAATTGCAGGGCCAGAAAAAGCTTCATTCTAATTAAATAATTTGCTGAATCAGTACTTTCAGTTCACAGAGAGTAAAGTTACAATATACATGTACAACTTGCTTATAGGTCCACCTGGAATAGTGGTGAACTTTCTTACTTGAGCACCCTATTTTACATGTAAGAAGGTCTCACAGTTTCATATCCATTCCTCAAAAAGTGTAAATATTCAGCTAGTTAAAATAATTAAATTAAGTGTCAGCAGCAGTTTGTTTGAAAGAGAAAACTGTCTTTATTCATGAAATACCACAATTAGAAGTCTCCCACATGTTCCTGTGTCTTTAAATTGCTCTGAATACACATGGGTACCTACAGTTATTGATCTTCACTTTCCTTCCCATGATGAGATTCGTCATCTCAGGCAATAAGACTCAGACACATTTGACAGGCTCAAGTACCATGGAGGGATCATTCAGTATCTTTGACTAATGATGTTATGCATGCCTACTTCCATAGCTTTATCTTTATTCTTGATGTCTTGGGTCTTTTCTCCACAGTCTACTGAGTAGAAAACTCAGATCATGGCCCAAATAAAATTAAAATAAGGATATGTGCTACAGAGTTACTGCTGTTCACTGAATTAGACTAACTAGGCTAACTCTTGATTATTTGACATGGGATTAGGATGGCAGTATCTGGCAAAAGTAAAAGTGCTGCTTTATTTTTTGGTAGAGAAGAAAAACGATTTCATGTATCTATTGGACAGAGGGTAACATCCAGCTCTTTCATAACCAATTATCAGTTTGTGGTCTTCTACCTATTTTGTACTACGGTTATTTCTGAGGAAACCTTTTTTTGGTAAGTATAATTTAAGACATGTATTTTGTAAAGCACACTTTTACCACTATCATTACTTGTTCTTCTATTAATTCACATGGTATAGTTATAGAGGTGACATCACTAGAGACATTTGTAATGGCAAAACAAAGCCCATCTGATGTATGAGTAATTTAACTTCTGACAGAAGGTGTTCACTTGTGTCTTTGTGATGAATCTTTGAGCTTGTCAGAATTTTACATCCCATGCATCTTATTTGGAGATCATGTGTCCATTGTTCAAGGAAACTGTCATCACCAGGTAGTCTCAAGGCCCGAAAGCACATATGCATCTCTAGAAAGATGTTGAACGTTAGTGATTCAGAAACCTTCCTTACACTTAAGACTGAAGCTATAGTGAGCACAGATTCCTCATTCCAGTTAATGAGTTCTTCATTGTAAATCCTATCCCTCAGGGACACGTGTGATTCTTCTGGTACGTAGCTGAATATTTCATCAGAATCTTGTCCCTTTTCTTCAATTATGGATAACATATCCTGTGTTGGATAAGGACAAGCTTCTATTATTACAGATCCAAACAACTGAAGCACAACTATGTCTTTTAAGTTTAATCAGAGCCATGGCAATTATGGATGAAGAGCTATAACTGAGAGGAATGAAAAAGACATTGAATGTTTTTTTTTCTTTTTTAGTTTTGAAATATATTTTTCCGAATCCATTTTTCCCAATTTGAACCATCAAGGTTTTCTTTGAATCAGATAATCCTCTAGATTGAATCACACTTCTGTTCACTAAAGTATTTTGGTGAATGTTCCTCTCTTACTTATTCCCTTCTTCCTTGAATAATTTCTGAAGCATGCCATTCTAAGTTACAATTAGGATAATGCTCTTTCACAGATCAAATCACTATTTTATTTTAGGTCTTTTCTAGCCTCAATTATGAATCTTAACATTGTGTTTTCAAGAAATCTTTCTTTTTTCAGTATACTTCTGAGACTTTTGTATCCTTCTTCTGTGACTCCTTATTTTCAACTATCTCTATCTAAAGATACTGTCAGATTTAAGAACCCAAGCAATAATGACCTCAGGACATGGATAATTTTATCTGCAGTGTCTACCACATCAGAGCTCAGCAGAGCACCATTTTTGAAATTCATAAGCTAACTATGAAATGTTAAAACATCCAGAGATGTGTTAGAATTATGCCAAATACACTGCAAGTGTCTTCCTAATTATAATGACTACCATTGTAGATTTTAAAACTATCATGAATCCAATGGTATTTGGCATGACACTTAAGATGGCTCCTTACCCTTAAGTTCTTAACCTCCTTCCAATAAGTTCCATAGGATAAAAAGCATCTATCTGTTCTTTCAAATCCCTATCTAAATCTTCTAGTATATTCAACACATTAGTAACAATTTTGGCTAAATGATTAACAAAAGTAGCTGTCTTAACTTCTTGTGTCACATAAATTGCAGAAGCAGTGTTGCTAGCAATTAATGTAATTATAGCTGCTATACCAGCAGTAACCAAGCCCCCTAACCTCTTGCTTCTGCTTAAAGCCTGACTCATTTCTTCTAGTACTTGCAAGCTATTTTTAGGATGCCAAGGTTCTGTGATCTACCTTATTGGAAATAAGATCTGAGGATAAATTCACTACATAATCTTAAAATGAAAATATCTTAGATTTAAATTAAATGACCTTAAACTTTCTGAATCCTATAAACATACACAAAGACAGAAACACAGAAAGATACACACCCAGAAACACAAACACACATACACACACACACACACAAAACCATATCATGTGGAATAAATGTGGATGTATGTGGATGTTGGATCTGTGACACCAAAAACAAATGGATAGCTGGGCCTAACGAAAGATTCAATGAAAATGAACTAACTTCCAAATATGTCTCTGAAAATGTCCAGAACCAGCCTTCCAAATGAAGACTGTTATTTCCAATATTAGATTAATTTCTAGACCAGTACATGATTGACCCAAGATAAAGTTAGGGCAGGATCTGGATTCCAAACAGATGTTATCACATGTGTTAAGGCTCCTTTAATTTTTAAGTTAAAATTACTTTTGTTTCATCTACATTACTTAATATAAGTTGCATTGATAGTGTACTTTCTAATAGTGTTAGTGTGTTGAAACCTGACATGTCTTTTACAGAAGTCTATCAACCAGATTTTGTTTTATTGCACTGAGTATCACAGAAGATTGGTCTTCTGAAAAAAAGCTTGCAAGTACTGGAAGAAGTGAGTAAGGTTTAAGCAGAAGCAAGAGGTTAGTGGGCTTGATTACTGCTGGTATGACAGCTTTGATTTCATTAATTGCTAGCAACACTAGTTTGGAATTGCTGTGACACAAGAAGTTAACACAGCTACTTTTGCTAATCATTTAGTAAAAATTGTTGCCAATGTGTTGACTAGACAAGAGGATTTAGATAGGCATTTGAAAGAACAGATTGATGCTCTTTATCCTATTCAAATTATTGGAAGGAGGTTTAGAATTTAAGAGTAAGGAGTCATCTCGAATGTATGCCAAATATCATTGGATTTATGTTAGTTCTACAATTTACAGTGGTAGTCATTATAATTAGGAAGAAGTTTAAATGACACTTGCAATGTATTTGGCATAATTTTAACATATCTCTGGATATTTTAACTTTAAATAGTTAGCTTATGAATTTAAAGAATGCTGCATTGCTGAGCTTTCATGTAGTAGATACTGCTGATAAAACTACATATGGCCTGAGGTCAGTATTCCTATTTTGGTTGAGCTTCAAGAATTGTATATATATAGCTTGATCCTGCTAGCCCTTTTTATCTTGGGAATAATTTCATTACTGCTCATCATGTTAAAGCTTTTCTTTATCAACATCAACATGGTGGCAGCCAAAGTACATGGCTTGAACCTTAAAATGGACTCCTCAACAGAGTGATTAAATTAACAGGACTGGGAAGTCAGCTCAGATATTTTGGTCATCTTGATAAGCCCTTAGAAACATTATCACAGGGGTAATCAAGTAATTGTGTTCATTGCCTTGCTTGTTCTTTGACTATTTGTGTTTATTGTCTTGCTTGTTAATTGACTATATGGATCTATTATATTGCTAGATGCTCAACCTAGAACTGACCTTAATACTTGTATGTAATAAAAATGGTATAAAAGCAAAAAGAAGGAGGGAGGATGGGATAGAGTGTTAGAAGGAGGGGAAAGGGGGAGAGGGGATGACATCTGAAATGTTAATAAATAAAATATCCAATAAAAAAAATAAAATTTTTAAGAAATTTCAATCATTCTTTCAGGGTTTCACTCTATAAAAATTATGAAGCTTTGAGTCTATCTGCAGTTTCCAAGCAGGATCTTGCAGTTGCCAAGCTTGGCAACTGCAAGATCCTGCTTAGCAACTGCAGATAGACTCAAAGCAGTGTACCATATCATCTTAAGAATAGCAGGGAGACCATAACTCAAGCAGTGTACCATATCTTCTGAAGAACAGCAGGTAGATCATAATTCAAGGCAGTGTACCGTATAGACCATGACATGTTTCAAGGCACAGGCCAAGAAGATTTTGTACTTTTCCACCATCTGGCCCCTCTTACCCCCTCCCCTTGTGAAACATGCTATAAAAAAGCATTTCATGTTCAAAAATAAATAAATTATTTATAAAAAAAATATGAACATACACAGATTTACCCCATATTTTCTCTATTTTCAATTGGTTACATTATTACAGTATTCAGCTATAAAATAACTAAGGAATGGGTAGTAATTCTCATGTGTCTAACATGACAAACTTGTTCACATACAGCATAAATTACTGGCATAGGCATTGTGCTAAAATAGATGCTGGACAGTAAATGAATATTTCCAATAAAAATCTAGTGGCATATTGAAAATAGACTAAGCCATATTATGTAGTAATTATATATAGTCCACTAGGATAAAAGGATCAATATATAGGAAAGAACAATGGGTTTATCTAATTCACTGGTAAAACCAAATAAAGGTCTATAGATAATATTAATTTTAAGATTGCATAATCTCAGAGGCAATGATATAAAGGTAGACTGTAGAGCAATACAGAGTCATAACGCAGCAGAAAGTATTGACAGTTGGAGAATCAGCAGGGCACTTCCAAAAGTCCATTTCTTCCAACAAGCTGGTAAGCTTTGGTCTTTGTTGAAATCAGTGTAAAACATGGGAATGCTATATATTTTCTCTCTTTTTTTTTCATTTCATTAAATTATAAGAATCTAAATTCAAGAAATTCATTTCTATTTTAAAAGGATCTTACCCTCATGAATAGTATATTCATCAGTTTGATGAAATAATTGACTTAGAACAAAGGTTCTCAGAAATTATATGAAATAGGACAGCTCTAGAAACCCAAAATGAAACTCACAATTAGCGGAGAAGGCAGCATTCTTTTCAAGCAAATAATGTGTGGAAATTCATGAAATACTTGTTCTTTCATTGGCTCTAGTGGATTTGTAGAATGTGCTTGTTGGGTTGTACACACATTGCCTTCTCGTTTATCTGTTTCTAACAAAAAAGAGAAATCAATATTTGTTGTAATTGTACTCACTTAGTCCTTGCATACCCTTCACATTTTATATCCTGCATGCCTTATGCATCACCACAAATACACAGAAAATAACTAATCAGTATTCAAGCACTTATAATAATGACATTGCTTCATAAGGCACTGGACATCTAGTTGTATATGTCCCATGTTTCTGGTATAAAAACAAAAACTCTTTTTCTTGCTTTGAAAAATGCATATAGGTGTTAGAGTGAAGATATAGAATACGACCAATCCTTTATTTCACCTGTGTGAATTTCTGACTGAACAGCCATGCACAACTGTAAATTAACAGCAGTATCTGCACTTCACAACAGAACGTGCCTGACTGTACTTCTATTACAGCCCTTGACTTCACACCTGAACCTGAGCAGTGATTTCAAATCTGAGTTCTTAATGTCTATGTCTCATATGTTGGTATATTATGCTATATTTTAAGACTTGCATAGCAGAAAAACATGGTGGCACATGCATTTATTCCCTGATCTCAGAAGCAGAACCAAGAAGATCTCTGTGAGTTTGAGGTCAGCCTGGTCTACAAACTAAGTTTCAAGATAGCCAGAGTTTTAATGTAGAGAAAATCCAATTTGGTGTTGATTTGTTATTCAGTGTATTATGCACATCTAAGTTAATACTTCATATATCAAAGTAAGTGATTTATCCTTAATTTATTGATTAATCTCATTTCTGGGATATACCTCTTATATAAGCTCAGGACCAGTGGAAAGAGTTATAAAATTTTGAGGCAATTTTTAACAGTAGAAAGTTATCTATAAAACACAGGTGAAGTTTCACTTCACATGGTTTGGTACATTCTTCATTGCTATTTGCTATAAATGACATTTTCGTTGCTAAATGATTCTAATTTTAAGTTATGGTAGTAGAACATGCACACATACCTATCACGCCCTCAGAGAGAAGAGGAGATAGGCTTCTTGGCAGTGTATAGTGGCCAGGGGTACACATCTTGCTAATTGGGCAGCTGCTGACTGCATGCTTGGTTTTCTTTATGTACTGGGCGTTAGTTTGAGGGGAACTTGAGGCCTTTGTTCCATCAGTAATGCCTTCATGGAGAAGAGGAGCAGATCGACACTTCTGCGGTTTATAATGGCCAGGAGTATACGTTGTACCACTAGGGCAGTTGCCGAGCCCAGGTTTTGGTTCCTTTCTGTTTGTGATGTTTGATGGCGTGTTCTCAGTACATGAAGCTCCTGCCCCATGTGGACTAAAAAGTGACGTTTCGTACCACAATAAAACGAAGTCAACTCCAAAAATTTTGGGTGAATTTTCGATCATAAATGATATGAGAGAAATCTGTGGAAAAAAGGGGAAAACACAGAGGGTCTCTGTCATATTGCATTGTTGCAAATCACATTTTACTTATGAGTCTAGGAAGGTAAAAATATGGAGTTCATAATTCTGAAAACAAAAAAGGTCAGTGGTTTTAAATTTAAGAGGGGATTTTTTGTTAGATGATAGTGAGATCAGATGTTCAATTGTGATCAACCCAGTGCAATGGCATATAAGGGGATGATTTCCAGTTTTCACATTTTCAATGCCAGTATGGAATACATACTGTTCACCTGAGTAACTTTGATTGCAGCTGACTCATTAATGGCTCTGCATATTTCTGGGGATGCTTATAGAAAGGCACAAGTAAGGAGGGAAGAGGACCTCTGAATCTAGGCACCATCCTATTAAAAGTTTAGATTACCTTGCATTTGGAAGAGGAAACTACTTGGAAATCAAGTAGAATTTCACACCCTCTATACTGATTACATCAGAATTCAATTTTGATAGCTGTCCACAGTACCCAGGAATTTTTATCATGTCATAGTATTTGCTCTCACTGAATATGTGTAATAATATTCCAATCACATTTTTGCAAGAGGCTGAGACAGTGAGCTCAAATATCCATTTATATTTTACTTACATAAAATGCACCAATGATTCTTCCTCTACAGAAGAACACCACTCAAAAGTCTGTTTATTTTACAAAATAAAACAAAACCAAGACCATCATCATCGACAACAACAACAACAACAAAAACAACAAAACAAAAATAAAATAACCCAGACTATGAGGATCATCCTGTATTCCTTTCTCATTGTAAAGCAGTATCAAGCTAGAATTAAAGTTCATATCTAATTACCTTTTTGGCAATATCATTTTCCAGAACTTCATTGTGGTATCTAGGAAGGCATAAGATGTATGGGGCTATTGCAATAGATAGATGGTAAGACGACATTTGGTTTACACAAGAATTTCTTGCAATTTTATGCAATATTCTAAAAACTTGTCGCAAAAGACCAGCATTCAGTTGCGGCAGTTTTTCTAAAAGACTGAACAAAGAGACAGTTATTTTAAAACAAGTTTACCCAAATTGTAAATATGAAGAAAGGGGACAGAGTAGTTGTTTCTTATGTATGGACATCCATGACTCATATGAAAGTAAGAATATATACTTGAAATATTGCCTGAAATATTCAGAGGAAAAAATGACAAATTTAACTGGAATACAAAGCTGAGATTATAAGCACAGTCAACTGTGACTATCCAAGTCACACTTCTGCTTAAAAAATTTCTTCTATGTTAGTGAACATTTGAATCCATTTGTTATCAGTACTTTTAGTGCTGTGATATATAGTCTCTAATGTGTGTAAGTCAATATTACTTCAATTTTGTTGAAGTTGTGCACACAATTCGCCATTCAATACCTCTGTAGTGTGGTTAATTTCTGGTTGTTGTTGACCATTTTAGGCACAGCAAGCCACTCTTCATAAAGTTCTGAAGTCAGCAGACTTCCTTTCAGAGATCCCAGGAACTCCTTATCGAGAGAGAAAAGATATTTTGCAGAAAAAAATAAGTTATGGAGATGACTCAAAATGTAGTCAACTCTAAAATTGAGTTTAGTTCCCACTTTTTTCACAGCTATCAAACTTTCCTCTAATTAGAATATTGACTGATATGAAGACCCAGTAAGTTCCATCCAACAAAACAGGAAAGCAAACAACAGATATTCAGATGCACTTGGATTGCAGAAAAATCTCTTCTTAGCTCAATGTGTCTTTAGTGGACAAGTGAGCAACCTAACACACATAAGAGATCACTACCTCAAATCAATGAATATTTTTCAATGCCAGAAATGTACAGTCATGGTATCTACAACAAAGACAATCATAGTAAGTTATTATCTGATTTCTGAGGTGTAGAAAATCATGTCTGTGGGTGTTCCCAAAACCAATCTCCACCCAACCTAAAAGTGGGGACTTCTGACCCTAGACCAAGCAGAGAGGGGCCACCCAGAACCCCCTCTGACAGGCGATCTTAATTCTTCCTTAGGCTGCGAGGCTAAGCACTGCAAGGGAGTATAAATAAAAGATAAAAATATATATCTGGGTTCCCTGAGGGACAAACCTGACTGCATAGGGGTTGATGTCAAAAGTATCACCTCTCCAGGAAAAAGACATTGGGATGGGTATGGCCCTCATGCCTCACTGGTCAACGACAGGGGGACTGGAGCCATTACAAGGTCCCCTTCAAATACTGGAGGTCAGGCCTCTATCCCCGCCTTTGCAAGTTTAGAATTGCCACAGCCCTTCTATACTTAGAGAAGGGAGAAGATGTCAAGGACAGCCCTGCTTACCCACTGAAGGCCTAAAATCAGCCATAGGCCTAATTTCAGCAATAGGCCTATCATACATGTATACTAACACCAAGTCTTGGGTCTCAGTGGAAAAACATTGAAACAGATGGCTATAAGCTAATGTAAACAGGCAGCTTTTGTGGAAATTTACAAGCCTGAGTAGTCATAGACCTTATAAATAGTTAGCCTTGGCAGACAATACCAACTTAGATAATGACAAGCGAGTCATAGGCAGAGTCATAGTGACTTGTCCCCTGAACCTTCACCCAGCCAATACCTGGTTCAGAAGATATCTATATTTCCCCTGAACACCCACACTCCATTGTCATTCCCTTCCCCACATCCTGCCTTTCTGTGTTTATAACCCCTGTGTGAATGAATTATGATTTGAGAAAAAAAATTATTTAAAAAAAACGAAAGAAAATCATGTCTATTACTCAAGCATGAGATCACATGAGGTTGTTGCTCTTAGAGAAGATCCTATCACCATGTCAGTAAACAAGCATGATTTCCAACTCTGTTGTATATTTTAAGCTAGTGTTTATAGATAATGTAGCCATACCCATACATCAAAGAAGATTTGATTGCCAATGGATGGAGACTATTACAGAAAACCACAGCAGAGAACAAGATATTCTTTGGCTCCAAGCCCAACTGCGCATATATTTCACACTAACTCCTGAACCTTGGTCTCTGAACATTGGTTAAAAGAGTTAGAAAGATTGAACACCAGAGGATCATGAAAGTTGTTTTGAGATTGAGTCTACTAGAAATGAGGTGGAAGCTTCATTTTTGACAGTCCGACAATATAATATCCTTGTTAAAACAATTTCTGAACAAAACATTATCCACACTAGTAACACTAACTGGAAATGAGTAAATCTTGTGAAGACACACTTAGAGATGAAGAACTACAGGCACATAAATACTACAAAAAAAAAATGAGAAAACTAGTGTTTCCCATAAAGATCCCCCTAAATTCGAAGCCAACCACAGTTTGGGAGCTCAGAAATAGTCCATATACTACAAAGGATAATGGACTTTTCAGGTCGTTTGGACATATTTATGGACTCAATTTTATGTATAAAGAAATAATACTAAATGAAAATAGGCCATGTATTTTAGCAGAACTGGTGTTGAGGGGAAACAAACTTAGAGCAAGGGAAAGGAAGGAATGAAATGATGTAATTGAATTTTAATAATAAAATTGACAATATAATTTTATTGTGGTAACAATATGGCAGAGTGATTAAGAATGCCTGTTTCTTAGCTATGAGGACCTGCATTTGGGTACCAATATTTCATGAGATGGAGACAAGCAGATCCTGAGAGCCTACTTGGTATATGGAGTAAAGGGATACATAAAGGAATCACATACTCTATACTGAGGAAGAAAAATCTGCCTCTCAGTAAAAAAGGAGAGAATGACAGAGACTGAAGAACTCTGGTATTCAAATGGGTCTTATTAGGCATGTGTACCAGTTGAAACTTGTTTGCATGTTTGAAGTGACACTCCATATGACCACATGGAAAAAAAAATCAAATGAAAGGTACTTAGTTACATTTCTGCTCATTCTGACTAGACTTTTGTTTGAATCACTATTCCTTATATTGTGAATAGCAGAGGAACCTTTGAGCTACCTGATATCTCTCACACATATCTGTTATCATTCATGGGAATGCATGATGAAGGAAAACACTCATGTAGACTCAGAAGAATCCTGAGGGGACACGATGCAAGACTTTCCCTACCTTTAGGATCCATGCAACCACATGTACTGATTGACGTTTTATATCCACCTCTTCCCCAGAATCCATCTTTTTCTTTAAAGTTTGGCATGTTGTCCCATTGGGAGATATGATAAATATTCCTTCTGTTGTGGGCCCTTTTTCATTTATGAGGGACAGGATGTCCTGAGAGGAAGAAACAGAAATACCTGTCACAGTTCATGCAGTAGAGAGCACTATTTGCTATGAAAATCAGACCAATGGTGTGCACAGGTGCAGAGCACTGGCTGTCATGAACAAAGAGGACCTCAGATTATGTGCCTCAATCTTTTGTTGTACACATCCCACCATAGTATTAACACTGAAAGGTCAAGCCACATGTAATTTTTATTAGATTTTTCTTAGGAGAGCCAAAACTGAACCATATGAGACATACCAGAATTGCTGTAGGCATTTTGCCAGCTTGACAAATGGCACTCAGCTCTTTTCCAAAGAGTTTTCCACTCTTATCCACCCTTGGGACAGTGCACACTTGGTCTTGTTGGGGCACAGAGCTCCCATGGAAACATGATGTTTTATGAGGTTGTTGTTTCTTATCAGGTCTTTCCATTGCATCTAAGGAGGAGAGGAGATCATTACCTGGAATCTCTTTTAGAAAACCAAATTTCTATTGCATAATGACCCCATTGTAATGGAGTAGTCATCCTGTAGGGCCGATGTATTCTTATTCCATATACTCTACACTGCTATTAATCTTAATGATGTCTCTAAGACATTATCGAGTGTTCTCTAAGACATGAGCCAGTGGGAATCCTCACAAAATGATATGGTCTAAGTCAAATTTCATCATAAGATACATGATACCTAATTGAACATTTTTCCTGAACTATGTACAGGCAATTGCTTCAGTAGTCATATCTGTTTTCATAGCCACCCTCCCTTTTAATCGCATCAGTCAGTTTTCTATTGTCTTCAAATGTTATCCTGAGTTTTCTTGTTGAGCATTTAGAAGAACCATTGTTAAATTTCTCTCTTCATCAGTATGTCTCCTTCATGAGAACATATACATGACTATTTTGTTGAACTGTAGACCCTGGTTCCAGCAGTGTGTGTTCAAAGCTGAGATCAAAGTTTATTCTTCTCTTCTAAGTCTTCTTGTCATAAACTGGACCATAATGACATCTTACATATGCTACTTAAAACAAAAGTATTAAATGAAAACTAAGAGTCACATAAAAATATAAAATAAAAAGTCTTTCTCAGTGTAGAACATACTGGCTCTTTGTCTAAAACAAAATAGACAGGCCTGATAAAATAAGTAATATGAAACAGACTGAATATGATGCATAAGTTTCTTTGTGTATGTTTGTATATATGTTAACATCCACGTGAATTCAAATGCATGTGTAAATATAGACTATAAATGTATAAATATAACAAATTGTTAGAAATACAATAACTTGAATGCAATAAAAGTGTACACATTATATGGGAATAAAGGGGAAAATAATGAAATTATGCTGTTATTGAAAAAAATTACTTTGAATATTTTCAAAAGTCCCAAAACCTAAGTATGAGCTCTATATGAAATCTAGTCACAGGTGTACAGAACACACAAAGATATGCTTTTTGAGTGAATACAACTGAGAGTAGGTTCTGAGCTAGGAGACTAAGATTATTTTCACTCTAGTCTGATACCGATTATTTTCAATTACATACATATAAATTTTCTATGTCTCTTGCAATACAATTGTTTAAGTGAAGTTCGAATGTCATTTTCTGCTTTTATCATGAAACTATGTGAAATCATATTCTAACAAGACAAAAGATGTGTGCACAGACACACATATGTGCATATAGTGGTGTATTGACATACCACTATCTGTCTAGAACAATTGGAATGTTCTTCCTATAATCAAACTTGATATCACAATATAGAGTTCTCAATTTGGACCTGGGGTACATTGTTTTCCTTTTGGTTTGTTTTCTACACTGCCTCTCTCTGAAGCAAAAAAAAAAAAAGGAACAAATAAATTGATATTATATGCCAAGTCGAAAAAGGAACTGAGATGATACTTGAAGGAAAATGTAGGACTCACTTGGCTGCTGGATTTTCGCTGAGTCAATTGGCTTTAAGATGAATTTTCCCTGTGAATCCGAGTATAGGTCATTCACAAGCAGCCCAGGCAAGGGGGGAAAAGCAGTGGAAATTCTTGAGTTTGAACTACTGAAGTTATTGTGAAGGCTGGTCTTTATAATATCATGTAGATACTCATAGCCTATAAGAAGAAAATAAGACTATGATTTGAAACTAATAATAATGAGTAAATATCTTGGAAAGATCAGGAATTCGAGGCCCATACCTAAACATAGTACAAGCAATATACAGTAAACCAGTAGCCAACATCAAACTAAATGGAGAGAAACTTGAAGTAATCCCACTAAGATCAGGGACTATCAAGGCTGCCCACTCTCTCCCTAGCTATTCAATATAGTACTGGAAGTCCTAGCTAGAGCAATTAGACAACAAAAAGAAGGTAAAGGGATATAAATAGGAAAGGAAGAAGCCAAAATATCACTATTTGCAGATGATATGGTTATATACTTAAGTGTCCCCAAAATATCCACCAGAGAACTCCTAAACCTTATAAGGAACTTCAGCAAATGGGATGGTTATAAAATCAACTCAAACAAATCAGTAGCCTTCCTCTACTGTAAAGATACATAGGTTCAGAAATATATAAGGGAAATGACAACTTTCATAATAGTCACAAATAATATAAAATACCTTGGTCTGAATCTAACTAAGCATGTGAAAGATATGTATGACAAGACCTTCAAGTCTCTGAAGAAAGAATACGAAGGAGATCTCAGAAGATGGAAAGATCTCCAATGCTCATATATTGGTAGGATTAATATTGTAAAAATGGCCATCTTGCCTAAAGCATTCTACAAATTCAATACAATCCCTATTAAAATCCCAACTAAATAGTTCACAGAGTTAGAAACAGAAATTTTCATATTCATTTGGAATAAAAACCCAGGATAGTGGAAACTATTCTCAACTATAAAATAACTTCTTTAGGAATAACAATCCCTGACTTCAAGCTGTACTACAGAGCAATAGTGATAAAAACTTCATGGAATAGGTACAGAGACAAGCAGAAAGGTCAATGGAATAGAATCGAAGACCCAGAAATGAACCCACACACCTATGGTCACTTGATCTTTGACAAAGGAGCTAAAACTGTCCAGTGGAAAAAGGACAACATTTTCAACAAATGATGCTGGTTCAACTGGAGGAAAACATGTAGAAGAATGCACATTGATCCATTCTTATCTCCTTGTAGAAAGCTCAAGTCCAAGTGGATAAATGACCTTTACATAAAAGCAGATACACTCAAACTAATAGAAGAGACTTTGGGAAAGAACCTTGAATACTTGGTCACAGGGGAAAAGTTCATAAACAGAATACCAATGGCTTATGCTCTAAGATCAAGAATTGACAAATGAGACCTCATAAATTTGCAAAGTTTCTGTAAGGCAAAGGACATTGTCAATAAGACAAAATGGCAACCAACAGATTGGGAAAAGATCTTTACCAATCCCACATCTGGTAGAGGGCTATCCAATATATTCAAAGAACTCAAGAAATTAGACTCCAGACAACCAAATAACACTATAAAAAATGGGGTATAGAGCTAAAAAAGGAATTCTTAACTGAGGAAACTCAAATGGTCAAGAAACACCTAAAACAATGTTTTGCATCCTTAGTCCTCAGGGAAATGTAAATCAAAACAACCCTGAGATTCCATCTCACACCAGTCAGAATGCCTAAGATAAAAAAAATCAAGTGAATGTAGATGCTGGCAATGATGTGGAGAAAGAGGAAAACTCCATTGTTGTTGGGATTGCAAAATGGTGCAACCACTTTGGAAATCAGTCTGATGGTTCCTCAGAAAATTGGACATAGCATTACCTGAGGACCCAGCTATACTACTCCTGGGCATATACCAGAAGATGCTCCAACATATAACAAGTACATATGCACCATTATGTTCATAGCAGACTTATTTATAATAGCCAGAAGCTGGAAGGATCCAGTTATCTTCAAAGAGAATAATTAGTACCAAAAAATATGGTACATTAACACAATGGAGTATTAATCAGCTATTAAAAAGAATGAATTCGAGAAATTTTTAGGTAAATGGATGGAACCAGAAAATATCCTGAGTTTGGTAGCTGAATCACAAAAGAACACACATGGTATTCACTCACTGATAATTGGATATTAGCCTAAAAGCTTGAAATTTCCAAGATTCAACTCACAGAGCACCTGAAGCTCATGAAGAAGAAAGACCAAGTGGGGTGCTTCGTTGCTTCCTAGAAGTAACAAAATACTCAATGTAGCAAATATAAAGATGAAGTATGAGACCATTCCACCTAGGTATCCATCCCATGTGTGGTCACCAAAGGTAGACAATGTCAGGAAATGCATGCTGACAGGAGCTTGATATAGTCTTCTCCTTAGAGGTCTGCCAGAGTCTGACATATTCAGAGGTGGATGTTCACAGCTAACCATTGAACTGATCAAGTGGTTCCCAATGGAGGAGTTAGAAAGAAGACTGAAGGAGCTCAACAGGTTTGCAGCCCTATGAGGAGAACAATACCAACCTACCAGAGCTCCTAGAGTCTAAACAACCAGCCTGAGATCACAAAGGGAGGAACCCACGGTGCCAACTGTGTATTTAGGGGAGGATGGCCTTGTTGAGCATACGTAGAAGAGATCCTTGATCCCATGAAGACTGGCCCCCGATTATGGGGGAATTCGAGGGTGGGGAGGTGGGAGTGGGGGTATAGGTGGGAGCACATCCTCATAGAAGCAGGAGGAGGTGGGATGGGATAGCGGGGTTCATGGGCAATGGGGGAAATGAGGGAAGGGGATAATATCTGAAATGTAAATAAAATATCCAATAGAAGAAGAATATGATTTGAAATTAATAATAATGAGTATGAGGAACCCTTCTAGTGGGATTTAACATGCACTGCTACATTTTATGTCTCATTCTTCTTCTGGACATTGTAGACTGAACACTCTAAGGATTAGGAGATTTTCAAGAATATTATGATAAAGAAAGATATGTATGCTGAAAACTAAAATCGAGGAGAAAAATTTCAATTGATCACTTCATATAGACCCATCAGAGCACTTTGTATGGCAGACATTTGCTGTGTTCTACATTGACAGTATTAAGACCTGCCTGTTATAGTCTAGATATTAATAAGATTTTGAAATCATAAGAAATTTACCATATATATATGGTTTATAGGCTACCACTCTATAAGTAATTATATTAGCCATGTCAGTATTAGGCTAGAACAAAGAAGCAATTTCAGACAGGAATCTAAATTTTAGGCTAGAACAAGGAAATAAGCTTCAGACATGAAAATGAACTTGGCCTAAAACAGGGAAGTATCCTCAGATACTGTGGTCATCCTGAAGCCCTTAGAAACAGTGATCACAGGGGTTCTCATAAATGGGCTTAATGCCTTGCTTTTTCTTTGACTATTTGTGTTTATTGTCTTCCTTGTTCCTTGACTATTCGCATCTATTGTATTGCTAGACCCTCAATCTAGAACTAATTTTAAAACATGCATGTAATAAAAATGGTATAAAAGCATAGAGGAGGAGGAGATGGGATAGGGGCTTCTAGGGAGCGAACATGGAAAAAGGGCATGACATCTGAATTGTAAAAAACTAAAATGTCCAATAAAAACAACAGAAGCAGATTCACAAATGAAAGTCCAAAAAAAAAAAAAAACTAGGCTGAGTAGAAAAACATGTTTCTCCATAGAGGCATACGAACAACAATCATTGAAGTATAAACTCTCTCTTATCTGCTACAGCAAGGGAGGGCACAAGAACACATTCAGAGAACAGTTCAGTGTCTGTAAGGAAACTGTGGTCAGAAGACTTTTTTCTTGTTTGTATATGTGAAGATTTCTCAGAGGCAGTAAGAGTAATTCTTTTTCACAACACAATTTTTAGACTGTTCTGACAAACTGTGATTCTGCACTAGAAATACATAGAGAAATTTGGAAATAAATCCAGGTGCTTGATATGTTCTCCCATGTATTAAGTCATTTCTTCTCTAAAGAAATGTTAGAGAGTATGTCTGTTTTTGATATGGTTGTCTACGTTATGAAACCTTAGTTTGTCCTTTTCTGATGAATCGCCAATATAATTAAAGTCTTGATTTGCTTTTCCTTCTCATGCGATAGAATGTCAATACTACAATCAGAGCAAGACTTACAGCAACATTGAGATAAAGAGTCTCCAGATTGTTCCATGTTATCAATATGGAAAAATCTAGACATGAGGGATACATAACTGTATGGCCTGTGGGTTGAAATAAACGTTCAAAATGATGCTGAGAAACTAACAAGAGCGTTAACTTCTTGAGATTCCTGAAGTATCCACGATGTACAAAGCTCTTCCAAACCATAAAATTAAAAGATTATCAAGTTGACACATTTCACTCAATACAATTATTTAAGATAGTACTGCTCTGCTCTTGCCTTTTCACTGATTTTGTACTGCTATTGTGTCCACCTTATAAAAACAAAAAGACCAGATGATTTTCGCACATGCCTGTATTTTCAGCACTCATTTGCTTGAAACAGCAAGGGTTGAGAATTCCTTACTGGCCTGGACTCAATAACACTACTCTATTGCATGAAGGAAAATAAAATTCAATGAGTGGGTTGAGTTTGTCATGCTTATATTCTAGTGTATCAAAACACTGAAAATAAATATAGAAGAAAAATAAAAGTAGTCCAGTTTCAGTTTCCTTAGAAGAATCAAGAGTACCCCCACAGATTCTTTACAAGATACAATTATTTACAAGAAAATTATGAATAACAATGTAGTCTGATCTTCAAAAGCCATTGTTACTGTCACTTGTCTAAGGTCACTGCAAGCATTAATACTTCATCTTTTTGTTAGCTTTTAAAAGATAACTTTGCAAATACACTTGATGATCTCAGAATTTTAAATCTTATCCAAATGCTTATGATCATTTAATTACTATCATTTATTTGGCAATAATTTCATTAGTGAGTAATTTATAAACAAAATGGCCATAGAAGGAATAGCAGGTTATTCAGTCAGGAAATCTCCAATAATCTGAATATGACATCACATTCAGTAAGGGAATTGCTGCTCACAGGGAGATGTGAACTGAATATTCCACATGGACTCATTGATAGGTATACATTTACAATTTTCATTATGAAACAGAATCTACATAGTTTGGAATGAACAGAAAATTTTTTAAAGTTGTTGAATTTCTTAGTGCTCATGGGATATCTTCCCCCACACACAAAACAAAACAAGTCTCATGAAACCAGTTTCCTTTAAGACAGAGAAATGCTCTTTGAATGTGTTTTTGTTTTAATTTTAGACTTATTTTTGTTTATAACTGTTTTGCTCTGATGTATATCTTTGTACCATACTGAGTCTGATGCCTATACAGGACAGACCAGGGAATTTAATTCTAAGAAACTAGAATTATGAATGTTGATGAGCTATCACATGCATGTTGGGAATCACTGAAACATTTCTTTTCCTAGTAGGATTTTTGTAATGATTAGCAAATATTTTTTTCAGTTATTTTCTTCATAAACATTATATCCAGAGTTTTGTTTTGTTTCTCTTTTTAGGAAAATTATATTTCCCAAGTGGAAAACTCGGAAGTTTCACTATTTTTTTGACAGACCTCAGAATCTTTCAATAATGACATGTTTTCATGTGACAAAAGGCTAAATTAAAGTTATTATGACTTTAATGAATGAAATACTGTTTAGTTATTTTGCATATATGTATTTAAGATTAAATAATAAAAACATTGAGATTTCAGGCTTAGACCATAGAACTCAGCTAGATCTTCTTAGATTTCCCTGTTACTTAACTTGGAGTGCTCTTGGAGCTTCCTCATGGCCAGGACAGAACCACAGTTGGTAATTTTCAATGTTCTAGGAGCAGAAAAGAATAAACATCATCACATATAATGTGATAGAACAATTTGTTAAAAAATCTAGTGATGTTCTTTATTTACAATTTCTAGCTCTCTACCAGGGAGATTATTAGGACCAGTATTAATGGCATGTGTTCCAACCACAGGTTTGAGTCATCAGGACTGATTTCAGGAGAAAACCCTTGGGTGCATGCCTTTCCTCTCTGAGAGTACCTTGGTCGATTGATCCACAGTAGAATAGAAAATTGCATTCAGCCATCAAGAGTAACAAAGACAATATTATTACAAAATGACTCACATAGGTCTCTCCTGTCTGTCAGTGGAATACTTAACTTTAATTTTACAAGAGCACACAACTTAGTACCCACAGAGTCATATACTCACAGTGATTATGATGACATGATAAAGAATATTTAAAAGCTATGGTTGCTTCAGCAACGTGAGAAAAATGGACAAAAACAAAGGTGATTCGAGGGTGCCTAGGAATACAGACAACTACTGGCTTTAATTCAGAGATAGCTAGTCTGTGGAAGAGATGAAGATGTGTCTAACCAGGAAAATTGGTCACATACTGGAAAGAAGTTACATAATATAATTATTGCATACAGAGTTATGGATTTGAAAAGAGTCATATAAATAGGAAATTCTATTGAAATTGTTAGCAACATCCAGTAGTGATTAAGTTGATAATACTCTCTAACTGGAGTTATCATTTATTGTACTCCCGTGTTCATTCATGATTAAAACTAAGGAATTGTTCCATAGAGTTCTTAAGTATTACACTAGGGAACAAAACTCCACACAGACACTCATAAATCCACACACCAAACATACAAAGAGAAGAAAGTAAAACAGATAGAGAAAGACAGAGACAGCGAAACAGAGTGAAATTCAGAGAGTCATCATACAAACTTGCAAGAAGTGATAGAGAGGGACAAACACACATGCAGAAAACACATAAACAAAATACACATACCTACACAAAACACATACACATGCATGCACAAACACACACACACAGTCAAATAGAGAGGGAGAGAATGACAAAGAGATACACATGCACATTTTAAAACAGAAATATCAAATATACAAAGAAATATACAAACAGAAAGAACAGAAAAATAAATATACAAACATATTTATTAAAGATTAAAATCTACAACAACACACCAGAACATGCATGCTTACACCTTCACACACAGGAAAATGAAAATAAGAAGGAATTGGTCAGGAGAGAAGTTATATCCCATAAAGGAAGTGCAATAAAATTTTAATGAAGAGAAAGAAATAAAGAAAGGAAGGAAGGAAGGAAGGAAGGAAGGAAGGAAGGAAGGAAGGAAGGATAGATCTTGTTCCCTGTATGATTGGCAACCTTTAAATCAGGTGTGTACATATGAATAATTAATTTCACTTTATTACAATGTATATCTATTTTTTAGTGATAGTAAAAATATAGCTCAATACAACTTAACTATGAATTATATTTCTATGGAAACGCAGACAAGAAATTCAAGAAAAAAGTCCCTCTCAAGGCAATTATTATATCTCAGATGCCTTTTGTTCCAAAGGGAGTAGATAGCAAGTTGTTATTTGTATATTTATCATAATTAAATATCATCTGTATTATTTATATGTATACATACTTGCACATACATGGACCACAAAAACAAAATTCGATTTTAACTCAAAGTAACTTGAAAATAACTTACAGGCATTCTTATCATTGGCAGTACCTTCTCAATTACATCATTCACTGTATCAATGGTTGTTGCTGATACACATAAAGGCTATGGAAAATACAGAGAAGAATGGTATGAAGTAACTTTGAAGCTAGTGATTACAAAATTAGCTATTGGCTAACCATTACTTATAACGTACAGTCTATAATGGCAACGTTAGTATAGAATAAACATCTTGTTTTCTTCCCTTGAGATAACTCTCGAAGACTGTCAGTCTACCATATTTATCACAAAATTAACTATGTGGGTACTTGGAATACAAACATAACTGTAACAGGTAGTGTATGATAAAGGAAAACTTAGTAGCCATGGATACAGGAGCTCAGCATCCTGATTTTCCTTTTATTATGGAAGTAGACAGGCAAGGAGGGTGGTTATCAAACAGCACATCCCTTTGCTTCCGCCTCACCTAGACTTTGATCATTTTACACCCTTACTTTCATTCACAGCATATGCACAGTTCTAAGAAAATCAGGATAAATAGCACCTGCAGTTTTAAAAGGGAAAGAAAAGAAAAAACAAACAAGAACAAAATAAAATTTAAAAACAAAATGAACAAAAGATGAATGAGAACTCTCTTCATATCAAGATTTCTGTATAGATGATATCGTAGTTAGATGATATTCAGATCTACAACACTGAAATACATAATGGTGATAGAACTAGTAACACAAAATAAGTATTTTAGAATTATCCATCACTTAATACTCCGAAGAACAATCAAGATGCTTGCATTATTAGCTCTCTACTGCATCTCATATTTAGAATCTCTCCCAGAGAGTTAGGAATACAGCAAGAAGAAAATAGCATGAAATCAAATGATAGGAATCTGAGAAGACACCACTGATATATGGAAATTCTAATACATTACAAGAGTGTATGACAGTGAGCCTATAGTAATATGTTTATGAAGATTGTTTCTTTAGTATAAGCTATCTGCAATAAGCATTCTATGTTTCTAGGAAACAATCTCTTAAATAAGAACGTAGCACAACTGCCCCCTCACTATCCTAAAACAATTTGAACCATGAAAATAGAAAACCACTTAATAAGCCATCTGATTCACAGCTTTTATTTATTGTCTTCTAACCAATTGGCATAACCTATTACTCTGAAAACAATTGGGTGTGTGTGTGCCTGTGCATGCATATGTGTGTGTGTGTGTGTGTGTGCTTGTGCATACATATGTGAGTCTGTACATGCATGCGAGTGCATGTGTATGTGCATGTGTGTTTGTGTGTGCATATGTGTCTTTGTGTATGTATGTGTGTACATGCATTTATATGTGTGATTATGTGTCTGTGAGTGTTTGTGTGTTTTGGTGAAGATTCATCCAAGACCCAATAGTAACATGCCAGGTTACTTGAACCAGGAATATGTCAGTAAATCTCAGCAGAAATTATCAACCTTATAATAGATCACATGTTCCTGTTGTGAGGAAGAATAGGCTTTTAATAATTGATCAATAATACATATTCATATGTTTAATGTGGAAAAGTGAATGATACTCTAAGATAGAAATAAAAACCCTGTAAATTTTGAAATCACATATTAATCAACTAATTGTGAAAAAGTGAGTTGTTGCTTTCACTAACAAGGTATGAACTTCAAAACAGATTATTTAAAGGCATATTAGGCATGTCTGAAAATGCTATCCTTCAGTCATGGCATAGGCATTGAATCCTGAAGATAGTACAGGTAACTTTTACCTCTACAATATTAAGTCTGAAGGACAGGATTTTATGTATTTGTATTTGAAGTCAAGACTTGAAGAAGACATGCATAACTTAGGGAGAGGTTTGGGGATATCTTGCGATTCATGCAGGTCATTTGCCAGTAGATTTCTATACTTATATGGAACTATCAAATAAAGATAACTCTAAAATAATCTGCATCCATGAATTTTAAAATTTAAAAAGAGACTGAGGGATCTACTTTGAATTAAATAAGGGAATAAAAGGAAAAATTCACAGAAAAAGAAATCCTTAAGTAGGAATAGTAAAAACATTTTCCTAATTAATCCTTAGGAAAAAAAATAAAGATTTATCATAAGTGTAATGAAATACATGGATGATTCAAATAACTCTTAAGCCTAAAAGCCAAACTGTAACCATAAAATCAAAGAAAATCAGCAAAAAATTGACAAATATATGAAGAATCATTACTGAATACTCACTAGAGAACATTGAGAATGAAAGGAAATAGAGTATACTTTTATGTAAATTAGAAGATTGTTTTATGTTCTAAAATCATCTCTTCAGGGACAAAAGGGAAATAAACATATCATCACATAAAGAAACGCCAAAAACAATCTATTACCAATCTTTTCAACTATAAAGATTTTCAATAATAATGGCAAGATAAAATAGGAAAGTCCAAGAGTCCTGAGTCAAAATCAGGAAAAATCTTTCCTTTAATTAATCGAATCTAAGTCACAATGGTGTTGAAAGACATCAGGGAAATTGCTCATGTACAGTACTGAGCATTTGCCATAGCTGAAATCAAGCAGCAGAAGGAAGAGAAGACTTCCCTATAGGACTATTTGCTCTTCTCTTCTCTCTCCTGAGGACAGATCTGGTTCAACCAAGCTAGTGAGTGCTCTCCTAATTTATGTCACTGGTTAGAAATTACTTTTATACTACACTTTTCTCTTTCATTACTGAAACTTGAAAGTATGAAGATCAAATTGCTTGATGATCATTGTACACACCTTGCTAAGTTTAGTGCAATTTCAACAGTTACATGTTAGAATATTGACTCTAAGTACATTTGATATGCATTAGCTTTTACAAAATCACAGACATGGTGATTCTCTGAGCCACATACTATTCTGGTTACAGCAGGAAAGGGCTTCAAGGTTCTGCATGATAATTCCTGATCAGCTCTAAACTTAATAGTGAAAATGGTGCAATAATATAAATATCAGAAAAATAGACAATTATTTAATAGCTATGTGTGTACCTCAATGATAAAACTACTATGTAGTATGTGAAAGGACATGAGGTTAATCCTAAGCACTTTACACACATATGAACATAAACACATAAACACACACACACACACACACACACACACACACCAATGGTAAGTTAATAAAAATGATTTGTAAACAGATATTACATGAAAAGGTATCCCTATGCCTACATTCAAATAAGTTCTAGGACAAAAAGCCATGATTATTTAGTTGGCCTTCCAAAGTCGGAGTGAGGATGCATGGTAAAAGACATACTGAAAGAGCAGAGGACAGATTTAAAAAGATAAAATGTTATAAAATATGTGGTTGGGTAGAGCAAATTAATTCTTGACATTTTGCTTTGTTTAAGATTTGCTTAAGATTATCATATGTAATAACTGTTTTTGTTTAGACATAAATATTTTAAAATAAATAATAGTTGAAAAATACATAAGTTAATATATGAGACATAAGAACTCAAGGAAAAATCAGTCTGATAATAATAATAATAATAATAATAATAATACTTCACTTAGCAATGAGAGCTTTTGAGACTGCAAGAAATAATTTTCAGTCATTTAAAAAATATTTCCTCTTTTTCGTTGCTTTAGCATGTGGCTCAATAGTGATTCGTATTGCTTTCTATATCTCACATATAACAGACACATGTGTGCATGCCATACACATACAGCTTTTACATATTTGCAAATTCTTACATTCTCTCCCCTCATCTCTGCCCTCCACCCTCTTTTTGTGTCACCATCTTTCATTAGTCTATAAATAGCCTGTCTCTCTGCTAGTCATGAACTTGAAATATAAGTTTTGGTTTTATATTCACATACACTGTCACAGTTTTGGATGTCCTCAGTAAATATATGCAGTGAGAAGTTTTTCTTGATGTCATTCCTGGCTTCTTTAACGCATCTGCCCAAAAGCAAAAAAAACACACAATATAGAAAAATAAATTTGCTAGGAGCTTACTTTAAGATAATCACTGTTCATATTTTATAAGTACCATCTTAGTGTTAAATAGCAGACAATCAGCTTAGCAATATGCATTATTGGATAGGAGATTGATTACTTAAAAATTTTTCAGAACCAAAGCCATGGTCAGGCAGTTGCACATTGACCTAGGAAGCACAGCCAAAACTTGTTTTTGCATGGTTGTAGTCAACCTGATTACATCTGGAATCAACTACAATCCTGAACTGGAAGAGACACCTGTGATCCAGAACTTGAGCCTGGAAAACAGAGACCTTTGACTTGGACCTTGACATGCAGATCTTGAGGCATATGGGCCTTGAAAAGCTTAGACCCAGACAAGGTACAACACACCAACCATTAATCCCTAAAGATTGGGGGAAGTAGAACTCTGAGTAAAGGTCAGCCTGGAACAAAGCAAGTTCCATATCTAAGCATAGTGGTACACACCTTTAATCTTTCTCACACCTGTAGGATGCCTACATAGGGACATTGGAAGAAGGAAGACTCATGCTTTGTCTCATTGCATTTACTGCCAGACCATCTGTTGATATCTACTTCTTCAGGATTATCTTTATACAGAAGATCAGGTAAAACCAACTAGCTTCATGGTAGCCTGAATACCAATGAGTAATTGTTCTTGGACTGAGCAATTACTAAACTTTTTGACTTCCCATTAAAATCTGCCCATTGTTGGATTAGTTGAACTACAGACCATAAGTCATTATTGTAAATTCTCTTAATATAGAGAGACAGGTTCTGTGGCTCTAGACTAAGTTCTGTTACTAATACACAAAGAAAAGGCAAAACTCTACTTGACCTTAAAGGAGGAAGTAGCAGATGGTTTGAATGGACATGGTAGAGTAACATCTGTGGAGTGGACTTTAAAGTAAGACTGAAGAGTACTGTTTACTCCAATATAAAGAGGAGACAATGAATGCAGAACTTTCCCAAAATTGAATGAAATAGATATTCAACGTGATAGATAGGAGAATCTAAAGCAGTATCCAGTGATTATCTAATGAACAACAAATTTAGAGACAATCTAACAAATATATTTTTAAGAAAGTAATGAAGCACAAACTGCAATTCCCATATCAGTACAAAATTAAAGTATAATCACAAGTAAAATACCTTTTGAGAAAATAGTACCACCGATCTTTCTGTTCTTTTGAACTGAAATATTAAAAGTGAAAACAGGATTAGAGTCTTGACAATGCTAAGACTTTTAAAATTATTGATCATAAAAAATTATTATAAGCTAATGGCTACCAGGAGGGTGCAGGGGTAGATGGTATTCCCCACATGACTGCCCTTCTCAATGAGATGTTTCACTGGAACACTTGTATGACAGGAAGTTGAAAATAGTGTGGAAGCTAATTGGGAAGTCAAAATTGACTATCTTCCAAGAGCAGTGTAACTATGGCGGTGCCAACAACTTCTCTTAGCTTTAGTTTCATATATATAAAAGGATAGTTAAGACAGTGTCTTCTTAGCATGAGTTCAGGTTCACATAAAAGGTATCATTATTCACACTAAACTGCAGGTAAGGTATATGACATTTGGTTAAAGCACACTTAATTCAGGGAGAACACCTTTCAAAAAAATATTGTTTATTCCCTCGTGTGAATTACAGAATTGGCATACAAGACGGGATCCTAGAAACTAGTGCTTTATTTCTGTGAGTCATCTCATGAACTCTCCTGGTATAATTAATAATAAGCACACCACTATTCCACTGTAGCATGTAATCCTCAAAGATGGATTACAGATGCATTTAGAATGCTAATACTTTATAACTGTGATTTTTATGTTGAATAAGTTAGAACTCATTGATATTTCACACATTCACACAGTCATCAACATATCTTCTTGATCAGTGTTTTTGTTTTTTTTTCCAAACTGCAACCCTTACCCAATGCACTATTTTTCTTGCCCATGTTCACAATCCTATATCAGGTTTTTGGTTTTTCTATCTGTAAACTAATGAGTAATTGTTTCCCCTTGCTGAATATAATTATCTATTCTGTAAAGTCATTTCATCATCAGAATTTTCTATTCCCTTTTGTCATGATTCTAACATCCAGCATTCAAACTGAATATTCATATTGTAATTCTATGTAATTCCATGTGAATTGATGGAATGATTCTTGACCAAAGTCTGGCATATTCATGTTTCTACCATTAACTGCTTACCCACTGTGTACTCTGCCTACAACCATTTTTACCAGAAGGATGGATGATGCCTGTGCTCCTCATCCTACAATGACACATATATAGAGACAACACATCTAATATCACTAAAATAAAAAGTAACATAGCATGAAACCTCATGGGTACTTGTTGATATAATTGGAGTCATTCTGATGCTTTGATCAGGATCTGCATGTAAACACTGTCCTGTTCCCCAATAGTACTTGATTGATCAATAAAACTGTTATGGGCCAATGAGGTGTGTGGAATCAGCAGGACTTCTAATTTTACCACAGGAAGTCTAGCAGATGCAGGGGAGGAGAAAAAGATTCAACATGCTGAAGAAGGAGAAAAATTCACCAACCATGTGAGATATCAGACATATTGGACAATATCTGCTTCCTCAACATGCCTGGGGTTGCAGACTGGCTATGGGAAACAGAATTAAGCCAAGGATAGATTTAGGGTGCTGAGCTAGGACTAATGTGACTATGCAAACAAAGTTGAGGGCAGATTCAGAGGTGTTGAGCTGGCAGTGAAAAGAAGGGCAATTTAGCTGAGGAAAACTTACAAGAGCCTGGCCAATGAGATAAAGCATATCACATAAATTAATGTGTATGTGTCTAAAATCTGTGGATCCGAAGGACTGTTATCCTTTGATCATTATCCTCATCAGTGAAACATTAGACACCAGTCAAACTCTGCTACACAGACATTCAAATACTTGAGCATTCTACGAGTAACTGTTTTTAGTTCTGTTCAATTACATACTATGTTTTATCGAAATTAATTGGGAAATATTGCAGTTATTGGTCAAATTTAATTATACTATACAGTATTATTGGAGAGAAATCAATTTGTGTTCTTTAAAAATCTAAATAACACCAGACATTAGGAGGGTATGGAAGAGGAGGATATGGTGAGTTCTTCTTTTATTCTTCTTTTATCAACATCCTTCATAGAAGACTTCATGTCTTCATAGAAGACAATTTACTTGTGTTCTGCCCTAAGAATCTTTTGGAGTCCTGATGAACCTCACAGATAAAAATCTAAGGAATATACTTGTATGTGAAATGAATGTTGTGGAAATTATAGACAAACTAGGGTTGTCATAGAAGGGGAAATTTGAGTTGTCAACCTGTATACAATCAGACTAAAATGAATTCTTATTTTGCAAACATTCTGATTAATTGGTTTAACCTGTAAATTATGACGCATTATGTTGCCCCACAATTTCTATAGCTATCTGCTTGTGAATACAAATCTAAACTGTAGATCTTACCGGAAGGTGGCCACAAAATTTCCAGTGGGCCAAAACAGGTAAATGGTCTTGGAACTACAGTTTTCATTTCTCTTGACATGGTCCACATCATCCATGACCCACAGACAATTCAGTGGGATGATACATTTTATCTTAAACTTCTTCTTATTTCTAGAAAGAGAATCAAGTGTCTCTGTTAGTTTGATTTGCATTGTAGTTTGAATTGCTTGTAGAAATATACAGTTCTTCAAGCCCTAGAGCAGAGGAGTACTCCTCAATTTTATCACTCAGGCACAGTTCAAGCTATGATAGATAGAATTCATCAAAGCCTGTGTTAAAAACAGGTATTGGATACAAGCTTCTCAATGCTCACAAATATACATAACATGATGATTTTCTGATTGATTAATGTTTAGAATGACTATACTATGAATGTGTGTGTGTGTGTGTGTGTGTGTGTGTGTGTGTGTTGTATGACATTTTTAGAAAGTTATATGCGTTAGGATTTCTTCCCTTAAGTTTGTTAATTAGTAACCATTTTGTTTTATTTTCATAATGTCCATACCAAAAATATTAGTTAAAATTTCGTATTTTACTTAATTAATTGTAATAATCTTTCCAAAATTAATACAAACATGTTGTCTGACTGAATCAAATTCATTTTCCATTGTCCTTATCTGTACACTAAGAAGTCATGTCAGGTCACTACAATGGCTCCACTAGTACATGTACAAAGTACATCTCATACACGTATCCAAAAAAGATGAGTATTTATCCCCAATATTTAAACAAATAATTATAAATATGTCTTTCTATCAAGCATTCTGATTTTATCATAAGTGTTCATAAGAAATATTAATCTTGGAAGCATTCATTTCCTTCTTTCATCATTCATTTTATATAGAGTTTGTCCTTTGCGAAATTCACATACATATACAAAGTGTTCAGATTATATTTTTTCTGTTGTTGTCTCCTTTTCCTTCTATCTGTTGACAGAATCTTTCCCCAGAATCATGACTGTTGTATATTTTTAAGATAGACTGAATATTACCTCAGTGTGTGTGTGTGTATGTGTATGTGTCTGTCTGTCTGTCTGCCTGTCTGTGTCTGTGTGTGTACATGGATATGCAACTCTGCCTTGGACACTGTTAAACCAGTATGTTGGTCTGAAACTGAACATTTTGACCCTGCCTCTCTGAGATTCAGGAGAAAATATGACACAAGAATAAACTCTGATTGAAAAATCCTATATATAAGTCTTTCTAAACTTCAAACGAGTGACATTTTTAAAATGTGATACTACAGAGAAAGATTTCCCACACTATTTAATGCAACACATAGCAGTCAAAATACAAGCATATTTTGTAATATTTACTTAAGAATAAATGTGCACACTCACGCACAAACATTCAAGACATGCACACTGACACACATTCAAACACATGTCTCAATCATACAAAGTATTTGTGCTTATACTTTCTTTCCAACTCAAGATACCTAATTGTACACACACACACACACACACACGCACACACACATATGCATATATATGACACAAAATTCAGAAGAAATGCATAAGCCAAAACCTATAATTTCAATATGTCTTATAAGAGATAAACTTCCTTGAAAATGGAAATAATGAACATCATCTCCAAAGAGACTAATAATCTCAAAATAGGTTTAAATATTATCACTACACAGGAGAAGTGGAACAAATACATGGTCGTTCAAGAAAAGCATTCATTTTAGTTTCCCTTACTCTCAAAAATCAAAGTGAATTTTCACTGTCTTACACCAACTACAATTAAAAAGGACCACACCTGTATATATACACATTTTAATTTAAATGAGCTGATTACTATCTCATAAAAAATATGAGTATTTCCATTTGTGAACTGAAAGTGAGTTGAGGAGAAATGACAAGAAGGATGGACAGGATGATAGACAGGCCACTCACTTATTTTGAGCCTACTTCAGTCAGATACTAACTACCATTTACTATGCTGGGAACTTACAGAGACTGATCAGGGTTCAAAGTCAAGATTACCCCATTAGTAGAATCTATAATGCATAGAAGAATGCTCTTCTGAACAGTTCATTTTCTTACAATTACTGAAGTGGATCTTCAGGAATATTATTTACTGATGAGCAGAAAGTTTATCCCTCAAATTGAATAAACTGTATTATTGATGTCTTTCCCTAAGCCAGTAACAAACTTATGGGAACAAACCTTAAATTATTTACTCGATAATGTCAGTGCTAACTTCATACCTTCTAGAATAATATGAAGGCTATGATCATGGACAGTGGAGATTATATGTGGTGTGGTCCCTGAAAACACCTCCATGGTTATAAGTTACATTGCAACCATGTACACGGCTTCATTTAATCATGGCAGCTTTCTCTAGTATGTGCAGAATATCCAACCAGGAACATCTTGGTACCTGCAGTTTCCCCTGATTATTAGCTGCTATTACTAGGGCTAGTGGCAGCTTTTTCTCTCTTCGTAATAATTTGGAAAATATGAGGTGCAGAGGCTTACATGTGTTCCCACTTGCATCCAAGGATCATAATCAGGGATTATCACTCTTGCTTCTACACTCTATCTGGAAACAACAAGCAAGAGGACACCTGCTTCTCATATTTTACATATTTTATTTTGACAACATGTCTCACTGTAGAGTCCACATACCCTACAAAGTTTCAATACTCATAAGTCAGCTTTAACAATGCTAGAATTACTGATATGTGCTTGCACATCTGCCTCTGTTTCGAGTTGTTGAAATACTTTCCCCAGATTCAAATAGCAGAATAGCACCCTAAATAATTCATGTTATAAAAATGTATCTAAAACCTGTGTCAAAAAAAAATTGAGAATCGTGTAGAGGAGTGTTCACTGAACCTCAACTATGGTAGAGGAAAAAGAAGCTGCTATCATGAAGTAATCAAGTAAATATAATCTTTTTAAAAAAGACCATATAAAGTGTAGTCTCTCATAGTAAGGAACACATATTGCACATACTTACAAGTTACCAGACACAACCAAGACATCATTAAATAAGGATAGATGTCTTTTATTCTTTTTGTTGCCACTGGTGATTTCAACAGGGCCTTGGCACAGCAAGGAGCGATGCATGTCTCCTCTGTCTTCCTTCACAAGGCTTTCCAT
This sequence comes from Grammomys surdaster, assembly GCF_004785775.1. Taxonomy (NCBI): domain Eukaryota; kingdom Metazoa; phylum Chordata; class Mammalia; order Rodentia; family Muridae; genus Grammomys; species Grammomys surdaster. The sequence goes on from NW_021621060.1 coordinate 37,168, forward strand.
ATAGGAAAAATAATATACTTCATTACAGGTCTCCACCTGACAGAACAACATTCAGTGGATAAGTTATAAGACCAATGTTCATACTAAATTTTAAAGGGTTCATGATATTAAAACACAGGAAATAAAGTTGAAAGAACAGATATGAGGAATATTATAGCAATATTTATAATGATAACAGTTAATATATGGTATAAATATATGAAATTCAAAAATAAATTAAAATGTGATATTAAAAGATAATTTTAGGCACTTCCTTTGGACTCAAGTTACTAGCGAACCATGTCTCGGCCTCACCAGGAAACTACTAAAGTTCCTCTGGGATCAAATAGAATTTTATAAGAACATAATGGATGGAGAGGAGAAAACCTGCGGTGGCTGTGAAGACCCTGATGCTATGTATGTAAAATTAATATCTTCTGATGGTCATGAATTTATTGTAAGACAAGAACATGCATTAATATCAGGAACAATAAAGGACATGTTGAGTGGTCCAGTTCAGTTTGCTGAGAATGAAACCAATGAGGTCAATTTTAGAGAGATCCCTTCACATGTGCTATCGAAGGTGTACATGTATTTCACCTACAAGGTCTGCTATACTAACAGCTCCACTGAAATTCCTGAATTCCAAGTTGCACCTGAAATTGCACTGGAATTGCTGATGGCTGTGAACTTCCTAGATTGTTAAATAAAATAAATTATAATAAATTGTTATTTTTTTTCAGTATTTAACTGAACCTGTAGTTCGGTTAGTAATTTTTTCACATATAGCATGTTGTCTGTATGAAATTGAACTCTAAAGTTAATTGCTGAGCAGATTCCTTCTGTCATTTGCATAGCAGAGTTGAAATTTGTTTGCTACATCAACAAATTAAGGACGTCTCACAAGCCAAAAAATAAATAAATAATGTCAGTTTCTAGGTGGTTTTCTTTCTCCTTTGGATGTGACCTTTAAAATTATAACTGATATAGCAAATCCTGGAATGTAAGCGTAAATGAATATTCAACAGGTAAATACAGTGGATTTTTATGTTTTTAGTGTTTTCCTTAAGAACTAGTTCTGATCTTAAGCCACTGAACATTACTAGAGTTATGCAAATAATTACATGAAAAACTTGTTTATAACTTAGCCAAACCTTGATTTTTGTAACTCAAAGAATAAGAGTTGAAATTTCTTATGTGTTTTTTGATAAACTGCAGTATTGTTTAAAAAAAAACGAACAAACAAAAAAAAGATAATTTTAATTCTTAACATAAAAGATATGCTAATGAGACAACAAGAAATTTAAACTATCTAGAAGGATGAAAACTTAGAAAGAAGCAGCTGGCATATATTGTCTTCTGAAGGTATAATTGGATTAATTTAAACAACTCAAGCCAAAGACCTCTGTTTTTGACCCTGATGTTCAGTTGAGTTGTCAAAGCTGTTATAATAAAGTAGATCTCTGCCAAATCAGAAAAACAAACAAACGTGCCAGCATTCAAAAAATATTTGTGAATTTGGTCTTCTCTAGGAAAAGGGGTCACTGCTTTGCCTCTAGCCTGTGCTTCCTGAAAGGATATCAACATTGATTCTGTGAAGTAAAAATACTTTTACATTTTAGAGTCTCCATCTAGATATCAGTACCTCTCCATACCCCTCCATCTCCTATGCTATGCTAACTGTAGAGTCCCCTCTCTATGTTTATGAATGTAAAGTTTCTTCTACTCAAGTTAGCCCCATTTTTCTCTCCTGATATTCTTTCTTCCCTGGAACCCAGCCTTGGCCACACCAAATCTGTTCCTTTTTTCCTCTCTACTCTGAACATGTTTCCTCTCTTATCCATACTGAAATTCTTCCTTATAATAAGGAGTGGAAAATCTGGTGGTGGTTTCTTTTTGGGACCTGCTCAAACAAATGGAATTCTTTCAAAGAATATGTACGGAGGCACCATATCTTTTAATTAGAAAGCCTTTAAGATTCCTGTGAATCAAAGTGACAAAGAAACAGTCACCAACAGTTGTCATCACAAACTTCAAACAATAATGTAGAGATATGATAAAATAATACCAACTCAATTTCGTGATAAACAAAATTGGAAGTAAATGAACATATCTGGAAATTAGTTCCTGTCTAATCTGGATTAAGGTTCAAATACTCAGAAATAGATTCCAAAGGACACAATATTTGTTAGAAACAAAAATATTTTGAAGAAAACCAGAGATTTGAGCTCTATCAAGGAAGCCAGACCAAATTTTTTTGAAAAATTTTTGTAGTCAGGGTGGTTAAATCAATTGAGTTACACAGAAAATAATCCTCACTCTTAATTTGGACAGATTTTTTTTAAGATTTACAAAATTCATTCTCCTGTATGCTCAAAGCATACCTCTCCTCACAGAATAAGGTTGTTTCTACAGAAGATTGGTACTAAATATTCCTACAATAACTACCTTTTCACGAAACCACTGCTGAGATGAGAGTTAGTTCATATGATCTGGAGGAATTAAGATAAAACATTTCCTGATACAATTAGTCTATCCTGAGAATCAAATTATTTATGAAAATACCTTTTCCGTGAAGCCTGGAAGGGAGAAATTTTCAATGGACTTTAAATTTTACTTTGCCTTCCTATTCCTGAAAACCAAACTGGTGAGTACAGGTGGCAGGCAAACCACTGAAGTCTGAGGCCTCTGCAGTAGTCAGGCTGAAGGGCCAATGTGATGTCATTAGTCTAAGGCTCATGCCCTCTGACACAGTGACACATGCATTGCCTTTCCTTATACCTAGTGATTTTCAAAAATTAACTTTTAATACTTGTTGAACTGTAAGTCTTTGTAAGAAATAACATATTTTTCACAACCAGGTAGACAGACAGACAGACAGACAGACAGATAACTACAATAATATATGTGCAACAATAGGAAAAATATTTGTGTAAAATATTATGAAATGTATATTCATCTTCAAAGATTCACAATTTCTAAGTATTTTCAACGCATCAAGGGATAAAGTGAAAAAGACAGCATGTAGATTTCATTAACATTGTGAACTTTAGAGTCTAGTAAATGCAAAAATCACAGGAAACTTTGTAGTATGTGGCAGAAAAGACATATTTATTAGGATATACTAAACTTCACATAATAAAGCTGAGAAGAATAAACAATTGTGATTAAAATAACTGGGATATACTCATTAAATCTTATCATTAATTAAATAGCATAGCATATGGAAATAAAAGAATCACAAAAAAACCATTTCAAATTAGAACTATGATGTCTACAGTGTAAGGCTATGTCATATCTAAGGAAATGTCACATAAGATTCTCAAGTGTTTGTACAGATTAATAGATTGTTCTCAACCACATGTATATTTGTTTGAAATGAAATAGATAATAAATAATAGATGGGAGTGAGAGATGGATTGATATCTACACTAATATGTGTACAAGGATAGGAAAAAACACTGTGTAAAGTATTGTGAAATATATATTCACCCCAAAAGATTCTCAATACTTACTTCTTTTAACCTATAAAATGTTAAGGCAAAAAAAAA
>NW_021621061.1:0-5994 GCF_004785775.1 Grammomys surdaster
TAATGAAGTTATTTCTGTAAAAAACAATCATCATGTCCCATACCCATGCACACATTTACCTGAGAAGAACACATCTTTTCTTTCTCCTTCAGAATGGAGTGTCTCACAAACGTTTATATGAAAATGATACCTTCTGGAAGCCACTCCTTATTGATAGGCAGCCAATCGTCCTCCCTGTATCTGATAAAACTGAAATGTGGAAAGCAGGAATCACAACTCTTTGCCTTCTGCCAGAAAATTGCCCCGCAGATCATGAGCTTATATAGGCAGAAGGGAAAAAAAATCCTTTACTGCCTTCAGGTGCTCTGTTTATCCAGAAGATGGTGTATTATTTCTTTATAGAACTGGGTATGTAGCAGTAGTGTCCTCCTATATAACTAACAGTCTCTAATTTTAAATGGAGTCTGAACATAGTTAATATTGATATTCACCCTTTGCTTTCTTTACCTTTATCTAAGAAGCTTTATAAAAAAAAGACACCTCTATTTGCAATAACAGTCAGTGTCTGTGAGGTAACTCCAGCTGAATTTATTTTTGATAATAGGTAGACAAAACACTTGTCTCTGGCCAAGAATAAACAAGGCAATCAATTCCTATCTCACTATTATCTCCAATAAGATATTACTCTTGGCTTCCATTTCTCATTCTAAAATACCATGATTGTGTTGTTTCAAAGAGAGACCCATAGATTATATTTTCTTACCTGTTTCCTTTTAAAATGAGTTTGATTGTTTTGGCTTAATTATCCAAAACACTATTCACATGTAACTATGACAACGCTGCACCAATTCTAATACCTTCACCTGTCACTGAAAGCAGCTGAACTTCAGCCTCCAACAATATCATCCCTGTTGACAACTTTGAGCTGAGAAGAGGCTGAAAAAGTGTTATATTAAAAGCAACGTTAGTACCCAACAATTTGTTATTTACTTCCTATAAAGAATATACTGTACAACAAAAATAAAGGCATTGTGCTAACCTGCAAAATCACCTATAGGATTCATTATAAATCTACAAAAATTACTAATAAGAACTCGAATTGTGTCTCAATGATTAATTGGAATTTTTCATTCTTTTATTTTTTCTCTTTATTTCTCCTATGAATTTCACATCTTAAGGCTATATGCCAATGAAGAGAAGGTTCAGAGATTCCAGAATTGCAAGATGAAGGTCTAGTTCACAGAGAGATTTCAAATTTTCTTTGTACTTTTCAATTAATGTGGACTACACTACAAATACATATGAAACGTAAATAAAACATCCAATAAAAAAAAGAAAGAAAAGCAACTACAAAAAAAAAATCATTTCCCAGCAATCCCAAAATACTGCACAGCAAATAACATGAATATAAATAATAAACTGTATTAGAGAAATGTAGTACATGTAATCTAACTTCTTAAATTGTGATTGAGAAAATGCATTTTTGATACCAGAAGTACCCAGGGGGACATTTGTTTGATTTCATTTTTTTCTTTTTTCAAGTTGGAGAGGAAATTTGAGAGATTTGCTCAGAGCGCTCCTGGCTGCGCGCTCCAGGGGTCCCTAGACCTGCCCGGCGGACGGAGGAGAGAAGCCAGGGAAAGAAGCCCGAAGGATGGCAGCCCGAGGAGGGAGTGGGGTTGGGGAACTCCGGCCTCCGCGTCTGGACTCAGCTCCCCGGCAGGCCCCAGCCTCAGCGTGAGAAGGGCGATGACCCCCACCTGTCATCCCACCAGTCTGCTCCTGGTACTCAGGCCTACTTCATGACTGCAGGCTCCGTGCTGTGCTGATGCGTGAGGGAAGTTGGGCTCCGACAGAACAGGGCTGGCGTGGACCAAGCTGGGACTCTGAGGATAGACTGGCGGCGCATTTCAAACAGGCGAGGGGCGGGGCCTCGGGGAGCTCTCAAGGCCAACAGGTGTGCTCGCTGGTCTCCTTGGCAACCCAGGGTGCCAGAGTACCTTATCACGTGTTACTGATGTGACACACTTGTTCCAGATAATAATCAGAGGCAAGCATTTCAGGATGATCAACTGCTAATTATTAGCTTATCCTGTTATGGCTCCTGACAATGAATACAAAGACGGGATTGTCAGGCAAACCATTTTCTTATTCATGGCATTTGTATAGTTTTTCTCTTGTTTGTATTCAATGATGAAAATGAAGATTGAATTTTTTAGTAAAGCACTTGTCACATTCATATATTTCAAGGTTTCTCTCCTGTATGAATTCTCTGATTCTGAATCTGCCCTAAATATTTGGACCAGGTGCTTTCTTGTAGAAACACAGGTGGTTTCTCTGACTCTGTAGCACATATGTCCAAACTCTTTTGGCTTTCATAGTATACATTAAGAAGACAGTTATAAATCTGATAGGTCTGACTTCCTACATTACTTGTTTTTGTTTGTTGAGATTTTGTTACTTTTTTCTGTTGCAGTTTTTTATATTGCTTTATGCTTAGTGTTTGATCATCATGTGGTAAAGGGACTTTTTTTTTTCTCCAATCTGTTGGGTGTTTTTGCATCCTTCTTGTACATTAACAGGCATCTTTGGTTTAGGAAAACTTTCATTTATGAGTTCAAAATTGAAAATATTTTCTAGAACTTTGGGCTGATATTCTTCTTCTTCTATTCCAATCATCTGTAGTTTTTGTCTTCTCATGTGTTCCAGAATTCCTGGTTGATTAGGGCCAGGAAACTTTTAGAATCCACATTTTTTTTGACTAACCATTCCATTTTGTCCTATTCATCTTTAATGTCTGAGACCCTCTTCCTTCCCTGTTCTGTGGGTGAACCTTGCCCTTGTAGTTGTCAGTGCACAGGCAGTTTCAATGGCCTGCTCTCAGGGACTTAGCATCTGCTTAAGTCATTCCCTGCCTCTATCACCTGCTGCTGTTGTCAGGTGTGCTTAATATACATGGACCACCAGCTATAGCCGCTCTCTCTCTTTTTTTCCCTGTCTCTGTTCTCTGCACATGCACCCTCTCTATTCTCTTTCTTTACTCTCAGGTCTCTCTCTCTGATCCCTGTCTGTCTGCCTGTCTGCAGGTCCTCTTCTGTGCCTCTATCCCTTCCTCAGCTTCTCACTCATCTCCCTAGTGCCGAATAACTTCTTTGGACCATATCTGTTGCATGTTTTAATTTCTGAGGACATACTGTGGTAGGATAGTTTAGTTCTTTGGTGACTTATTTTTCTGACTGTTTTTTCTTATATTCCTATGCTGGTGTCTAGGCTTCTGGGTTTGAAGTGATTATTTTTCTAGGTACTGATTTCTGAATTTGTCTGGCTTTGGTGGGAGTTTTGTTCCTGGGTTGCTGTTTGATGTCTGGATTTACAGAGAGAGTTGCCTGAGTGTTGCCTCTTTTATTGACCTGTTTGGTGGGTACTTTCAAGAGGGAATGCTTGCTAATCAGTTGCCTCTGTTGTATAGTATAGTGCTAGGGGCAACTCTGAAAATTGCAACTGGACTAACAAATACTGTGGTAGATCTGTGGAAAACTTACCTTGTGTCTTTTTAGGCATGGCATGTGGTTGAACAGGCGTGTCTGATCATGTGGTGTGGGGCTGAGACACAGGGATCAGACAGGAAAGGAAGAGCAAGTGGGGATTGTCTGTGGTATCTATAGGAGGCATGCACAGACGAAGAGGAAACTGCCACTAGTATTCTCTTTAAATGGTAAGGACAACTGATATTAGTGTTAGAAGTAATAGTGGGGTAAGCTTTTGGACAGAGTACTTATTCGACTGGCAGGCATGGCTTTTGGTTGAACAGGTGTTTTTGTAGATAATAAGGGGCTCAGACAAAAGATGAGTTTATAAAGCCCAACCAATTATTTTTTTGAGAGTATACAAAACCCACTTGAAGCTGGGCAGTGGTGGCACACACCTTTAATCCCAGCACTTGTGAGGCAGAGACAGGTGGATTTCTGAGTTCAAGGCCATCCTGGTCTACAGAGTGAGTTCCAGGATAGCCAGGACTATATAGAGAAAACCTGTCTCAAAAAACAAAAACAAACAAAAACAAAGAACGACTTGAGCAAACTTCCTATGACAAATCTACCTTTTCAACAGCCAGTCAAGGTGCAACAGCAGGGTTTAGCCACATATAGATAACTAATAAACTTTAAAGAGGAAAAAAAATGTTAGCCTACCCATCATGGTTGTCAGATGAGTTTTGCCCCTTAGTTTGATTCCTGAAAATTATGCCAAACACAGTTATCAAAATATTACATTGCTGACATGTATGTTAATGCCCCAATCTTGCTGTTACTATAATAAGTACCCAGCACCCCTAGACTTGGTCTCTTAGTTTGGACTCCATATGAGGTTGACTAGTGAGAGTCCTTGTACTGATCTCATGATAAGTACACTTGTGTGTTTGCATTGGAATAGGCTTCTTGGTGGACTTTGGGGTCTTTCTGACTTGGGCGTAAAATCTTGTTGCATGGAGTGATACTTCAAGATCTTCAGGACTCCCAGCTGAAGGGTTGAAAGGCTGCCTGTTAAGATGTGTCATTGTTCTTCTTTTGGTCAGTTGCTTTTCTGTCAGATTTGTGTCTGTGTGCCTTGGTTTTTGGATTTTTCTTGTGGAGGGAAATAACTAAAGGAACATGGACCCACAACACAGTGAATGCAAAGGAAAGGCATAACCACACAGGGCTAGAAAGATGTTCCAGAGCCTGGCGCAGTGAATGGCGTGCCCCTGGTCTTAACTGCTGAGAAGGTTGGAGATTTGGAACCCTGAAACATGACTCACAGTTGCCATCTTTCATTTTCTCCACTTTCCAAGTGTAGGAATCTGCTGGGTAGCCTTTAGTGCCCCCTTGTGGCTGTCTATTATGTGTGTGGCACATTATTCTGTGACTTAGAGAGAAAGTGAGACTGTTTCTATTCCAATCAATTTAGTTACTAACCTTGGTTCAAATCCTTCTTACCAAGAGAACCTTGACCCACTATATTGCCAATGACAGAAAGCTCTTTGATACAGCATCCAGGGGAAAATCAGGTTCTCCCTACCCTGTTCTTCTACATGGTGGAAGGACAGACACGTCATTTTCCCCCTCCTGATCAACACTGTTCCCAGTCCATATGTGAATCTGTAGTTTCGATTTTGGAGCTGTCAGTAGGTGGCAGGTTGTTCTTCATTCTTTGCAACAAACTTAGCATAACACTCTTGGCTCCTCAGTCCTAGTTCCAAGTCTGTGGGGCAATCTGCTTCTCTGTTAACCTTCCAGCTGCTTTAGCCTCCGCTTTGGCTGCACTGGCCTGGGAACCCAGGGTTAAAGAGACCTCACTCCTGGGTAGCACAGCCTCTGAACTCCCCATTCCAGTGTATATTTCCCTGCTCTGAGCCTAGTGCCCTCCCCATTTTGTCCTGGCTCAGGTACAACTCCAAGACCCTCATGGGGTGGCAGAGGCTCCTATAATTGATATGGTTAGATAATTGGTTTTGTGCTTTTACAACTTCCTCATTTATTATTGTCTATATGTCATAGCTGTCTTAAGTTCTCAACATTTCAGAGCTACAGTCATCTGAAGGAGCCTCAATTGAGGGCGTGCTGTCATCAGAATGGCTGGTTGCTATGTCTGTGAGAGATTATGTTGATGATTGATTGGGAAGGCTCTTCCACTGAGGATGGCAGTATCCCTAATCAAATGAGCCTGGGCTGGATGAGAGAGCTACGTGAGGACTGGACAGTGACCAAGTAAGAAAGCCAGCCAGGAAACAGTGTTTGTCCTTGCTTTTGCCTCCATTTTCTGGCTTCAATTTCTATTCTCAGTCCCCAGTATGATGAGCTGTGATCTGACAGAACCATGCACAAAAACCATTTATTACCTCAGATAGAGTTAGAAAGTCGAGGTCGCAGGGTGATGGTGGCACACACCTTTAATCCCAGCACTTGGGAGGCAGAGGCAGGCAGATTTTGAGTTCAAGAGTTCGAGGTTAGCCTGGTCTACAGAGTGAGTTCCAGGACAGCCAGGGCTACACAGAGAAACCCTGTCTTGAAAAACCAA
>NW_021621061.1:6094-11662 GCF_004785775.1 Grammomys surdaster
GCCAGGGCTACACAGAGAAACCCTGTCTTAAAAAAACCAAACCAAAAAAAAAAAAAAAAAGAAAGAAAGAAAGTCAAGGTCATAGTATTTCATGGAAAATTTACTTTGAAAAATTCATCTGGATGTCATTTGTGTGTCATTTGGCCAGAAATTTTTAATTGTTTGCTTATGCCCTGAAGTACTGCCTAGGTAGAAATTTAGAAATAATAGAATGATTTGTACATTTTTATTTTATTTATTTGTATTTGTACATTTTTTCCACTTGTTTAATTTTCATCTCAATCATTACCCCCTTCCCATTCCACCTTACACAGTCCCTCATCCCTGACTCCTTACTATCTCCCCAGGGAGGGTTGGGACCACTTGAATATCCCCCAACCTTGGCATGTCAAGTCTGCACATCCACTCCTACTGACATCAGACAAGGTAGCCAATTATAGGGAACAGTTTGGACAGACAGATAGCTCATAAAGGAACATCCTACAGTCCAGTTGTTGGGGACCCACATGAAGACTGAGTAGCACATGTAGTAAATATATGTCCATCCTGTGCATGCTCTTTGTTTATGACTCATTCTTTGAGAGTCTCCTAGGGCCCTAGGATGGTCTTCTTGTGAACTTCCTGTTTCTTCAGTGTCCCTCAATCATTTCCCCAAGTCTTTGAAAAGACTCCCTGAGCCATGTCCAATGTTAGGCTGTGGGTCTCTGCATTTGTTTCAGCCAGGTGATGAATGGAGACTCACAGAGGACAATTATGCTAAGTTACTGTCTGCAAGTCTAACAGAGCACCTTCACTAATGTCAGGGATTGGTGCTTGCCCATAGGATGGGTCTCAATATGAGCAGGGTATCATTTGGCCAGTCCCTCTGTCTCTGATCCATCTTTGTGCCTGCACTTCTTGCAGACAGGACAAATTTTGGGTGGAAAGGTTTTTGGTTCTGTTGGTGTCCTTAACTCTCCCCTAGGGGTCCTGACTGGCTTCAGGATCCATATCTCACTGCTATGTATTTCAGCTAAGATCACCCCATAGACTCCTTGGTGCTCTCCCACTTATGGTCTCTGGCTTATCCTAAAGATGCCCCCCATTTCCCCTTCTCAACAACTACAGATTTTGATTCATATTCCTCACCCTCTGGCCCTCTCATGTCTCTCACCACACCTGTTCCTGACCTCCTTTCCCTTTCTTATCTGCTCTTCCATCCAGTTCTCTCTCTTCTATCTGCCTCCTGTGACTGTTATATTCCCCCTTCTCTGTGAGATTCAACCGTGAACATTTGGACCTGCCTTTTTGTTTAGCTTCTTTGGGCCTGTGGGGTGTAGCATGGATATTCTGGATTTTATGGTTAATATTCCCTTTATGTCAGTGAATTCATGCATGTCCTTTTGTGTCTGGATTATCTCACTCAGGATGATACTTTCTAGTTGTATCCATTTTCCTTCATGATATCCTTGTTTTTATAAGTGAATAATATTCCAGTTTGTAAATGAATCACATGTTCTTTATCTGTATTTTGGATTAGAAACATTTGGATACTTTCCAGTTTCTAGCTGTTATAAATAAAATGGCTATGAACTTAGTGGACCATCTAGCCTTGTGGGTATATGACTAAGAAGGTACTCTAAGTGTAACATTTCCTCCTGGTTAGTCTTAAATTAATGGAAGGAGTAGGCAAAGTGTTTCCTAGTCTCAGGAAAATACTTTAAATAAAACCTGCTGCAACTGTTGTCCAAGAGATGTAGGGTTGTTCAACGTAGAAGCAGTACTTGAGAGGATCATCTAAATTGTGCTGCTTCTCAAAAATGAAAAATGAAAAATTCAAGGTCATGGAGTCTTCTTCTGTGGTTTCAGTTTAGCACCATCCAGCCATCTTTTGGCAGAGTCAGTACCTCTGACTTGGAACCTTGGGGAGACTCTGAGACTGAGCCAGTGAGGAATCAGTGAGAGTTCATTGCATTGAAGTTGTAAGGATGATGCTTGAGTTGCATTTTGTGACCACAACTTGTTGAGATGCCTAAGGCATTGATGCATATGCTATGGAGAGATGCATACAGGGAGAAGAAGTACCCAAACTGAGAGATGTATGAGAAGTTATAGGAATAGAGCCTTCTGAGCCTTTAGAAAGTGAAGTCCAGTGTGTCTGAGACAAAGCTATTGGATTTGGTGTTTGCCCTCCAATGTTTCTTGCCTGAGTCCAATCTTCTCTCCCTATGTGCACATTCCTATCAATTGGAATGGGAAGGGGTATGCTGGGCCATTGAATGTTGGAAACGTATAACTTGCTTTCTGATTTTACAAGATGAGGTTCTGAAGATATTGCCTTGAGTATCAGAAGAGACTTTACACATTGTACAGTGTCTGAGGTCCTACAGACTATTAGGATCCCTGAAGACTGAATGCATTTTCATCACAGGATGAACATGAGCCTGTAGTGTCAAGGGTGAGAATGCAGTTGAGTGAAACAAAAAGCTTCTGGATAGGATGATGTTTTTAAAAACTGTTCTGTCCTGTCTGGCTTTGTGGAGCTTGTGGAAGCTCTTGTAGGAGGAGCTTTTCCAGATTCCTTTCAGGGGAGAGGGTAGTGTATATAGACCCAATACTGTAGTGAGTGTATAACTCTTTGTAGAAACTGCAGTAAATAACCGTGAGTTCTCTCTTTCACTTTTATTTCCTGGTTTATTTTTGTAGCAAAGTGAGGTTCTTAACATGCAACTTTTGCTGTCCTGAAACTCATTGCATAGACCGTGCCAGCATCCAGCTCAGTGACATATACCTGCCTGTACCTCTGTGATTGAAGACATGAGCAAATACATGCAGCTTGCCCATCATTTTTGTAGTTAGTAATTGTTGATACAGTTTTTCAAATGTTTGCTCAGTACTGTTGATCTGTTTCCCCCTGCATATCCCTCTCAGTTCCCATTTGTGTTGCAAGGCTACATCCTATTCAAATGCATCAGAAGCAACATACGTGGAACTTATAATTCACTTTCCTTCTAAAATGACAGAATGATTAGATTATAACTTCTGTTTTAGGGAATAAGTGGAGGAAGCACCAGAATTATGTTACTATATTGTCAAAAAAGCATATATTTATTTACAGTGATGTCACGATCATTCTTTGTGTTGTACACATGTATGGGATATTTTAGGTTGCAGTGACTTATGATGATGTGAATGCAAACTTCACGGTGGAAGAGTGGGATTTGCTCGATCCTTCCCAGAAGAACCTCTACAAAGATGTGATGCTGGAGACCTACTCAAACCAAACTGCTATAGGTAAGACTGAATTTTCTTTTGCTTTTCAAAATAAGGGAAAAATGTTTCCTAGTTACTGATGACCATCTCTTATTTCAATAGAGAACAAGTAATATTGAGTTGAATAAATCAGGTTCATTGCTGTGAAAATTCAGATAACTTGAATTTTGCCTAATTACAGTACCATATCATTCATTTTCTAGTACTGTGTTTCAGGCTATAATTTGGAAGACCATCACATTGAAGAACAATGTGAAACTTCTACAAGCCATCAAAGGTAATTTTAATGTTTAAGCTGATACAAATCTGCCTGTGGTGAAATTTTACTATGATCTGGAAGCTCTAAAGGAAAGCAAGTGTGTAAAGTATCAGTCCTTTTATTATAGCTATGATGATAATGTTCTCAGAAAACTGTGTACCTCACTGTCAGTTTTCTGATTTGTGTTGGCAAGGCATTCTTCTAAGAAAGCTGATAAGGAAACACGGCCTTTAGAGTTATCTTTATGTGATTTGTAGCTCCATTAGAGCTATACTGTGGAAGTATCACTCTGTATGGTCTCATAATATTTAGATGTTGCACATTGAATATTGATCTATAACCTTCTAATAAGCAAATAGTCCATGATTAAGTTGGTGATGCTCATATTCTTGTAGTGAAATTTTTAAGTTTCTGGTGTGGTCTGTATATGAAAGTCAAAATGTTGTCAAGGAGAAACCTTACTCCATATACAGCAAGTCTACAATGAACCAAAAGTCAAATGTGAATTTGATGTGCAAATGTTTCATTTTTTCTTCTTTTTTCATTGGTATATCAAGTGTCAGAATGAATGAAACCATGTGAGCATAGGGATACTTAAAGGAGCCACATACCTTTTACTATTCTAGGACAATGAGAAGAAATGTAGTATTCTGCCTTTGGGAGGCTCTCTGAATAGGATAGACATTTGCAATTAATTGATTTTCTGACTTTACTAGAAACAATGCAAAAGTTTCACTGCAGAAAATCCCTATGGGAACCAGAAATATTTAAGTTCTTCTGTTTTTTCTGGGTCCCATTGCAACTGTACCGTGATTTACACTACAGGAAAATTATAAATACAACTGGTGTTATCCAGGTCTGCATCATTCCATTTTACTTCAGATACGAGTAATCCATCATATAGAAATCTCATATAGAAAAGGGATGTTAGAAATATAAGCCATGTAATAAATGTTGTTACCATCACAGGAATTGTCAAAGAGGGAAAACTACCCATAGTGGGGAAGAACACCATGAACATGTGAAGTGATAAAACCTTATGATCTGATTCTTTTTTTCATATTAAACTAAACTATAAAATTAATTCATATGGATAAAATGATTGATCAGGGTAATGAATATGATTGAGCTTTCACATGTGCCAATTATTGTTGCAGGCATGTAAGAAGTCACAGTGGAGAAAAAAATATATGAATGTAGTCAATGTGGTAAAGCCTTTGCAACACCCTGTCTTCTCCAAAGACATAAGAGAACACATACTAGAGAGAAACCTTATGAATGTAATCAATGTGGTAAAGCCTTTGCAAGATCCAGTCATCTCCAAGTAACCTTAGTTATGTAATCAATGTCGAAAAACCTATTTATAAGTGAGAAGTCTTCAAAGACATAAATTATCACATAGAGGAGAGAAAGTTTATGAATGTAATTAATATGGTATAAAACTTTTCACAAAGTTTTTGTCTCCAAAACCAAAAAAGGACCCATATTGGAAAGAAACCTGTGAATGTCATCATGGTGGTAAAAGCCTGTTTATAAAGATATTTCCCCAAAACATAAAAGAACCCATATTGGACAGAACTGTGAATATAATCAATGTGCTAAACCATTGCATGTCCCACTAATCTTGAAAACATAAAAGGTCCCACATTGGAGGAAACCTCATGAATGTAATCTACATGGCAAAGACTTTTCACAACTTTTATGAGCCTATGAGAAGAGCACAGTGAAGACTGTTTGTCACAGAAGAACCCAATATATTGAACCCAATCTATTGAAGATATCAGTGCCCTGGGATGAGCAGAAAGAACAGCAGCAGCAGTTGAGTGGAATCCAGCAGAACCTAGCGTACTACAGAAGGAAGGGCTGGAGAAGTGACCCAGCTTATTTTGAGGAGCACAGAATATCATCTGTGGATCCCAGATACTGGAACGAGAAGCTGTAATTTTGAAGTTACTTTGGAAACCCCAAGGTTTTTAGGATCCAGAGCTATGGAATACTTTCTCTGGAAAACTACTTTCAGGAAATAAAATCAGCCAAAAGGAAAGAATTGAGCTTTT
>NW_021621061.1:11762-16360 GCF_004785775.1 Grammomys surdaster
TCCTTCCTTCCTTCCTTCCTTCCTTCCTTCCTTCCTTCCTTCCTTCTCTTTCTTTTACAAAGGCTTGTGACCATGTGTTTAAGGCATAGATGTTAAAAATTGAAATGTCATCTTTGGTAATTTTTTCCCTTTGTGGAATATGTAGTATCTTTCTCCAATGTGTCATGAAGAACAGCTAAGGCTTGGCCCCATGAAGGAAGTGTATGAGAGGAAAGCAGTGAAGCCTAGTTGCAGCAGGAGAAACCAGCATATTGAAGATGTCAGTGCCATAGGATGAATAGAAAGACCAGCAGCAGTGGTAGGCTGGAGTCAACGAGAAACTAGAGTGCTATAGAGGAAAGAGCTGGGGAAGTGACCCAATCTCTTTTGAGATGCTCAGGAGATCATGTGTGGATGCCAGATACTGAAATATGAAGCAGTAATATTGACGTTACCTTGGAGACCTCAAGATTTTGAGGTGCCGGAGCTGTGGAGTACCTTCTCAGGAAAACTGCTTTCAGGGAATAAAACCAGCCAAAGAGAAAGAATTGTGCTGCAGTGAAGAAAGCAGAAAGGAGTCTGAGATCTGTAGAATGCTTTGATGTCAGACATAGAGATGTAGATTTTGGAGACTGACCTGTTGGCTTTTGTTCTTCTTTTGGCGGAGTATTTCCTTACAATGGCATTTAGGAATGATGAAGTATATTTCCTGTGAATTTGGATGTATATGATGTGCTATTTGCAAAGAAATTTATGAAAAAGGAGAAATTTGCACTTAACATTCAAAAAAAATGGAAAATTGACAAGGAGACCATTTGATTTGTAAAGGAATGTGATTTAAAACAGTTTTTCCTGAAAAAATTAAACATTTACTTGGCAAGAAATGCATAAAACTGAAAACACTGTGGAAAAATCAAACAAAAGAAATATCAAAGAAATTTTTTAAAAAGGTGAAATTTGCATTTAAAATTCATAAAAATGGAAAATTGATAAGGAGAACATTTGATTTGTAAATGAATGTGATTTAAAACAGTTCCTCCTGAAAAATTGAACATTTAATTGGCAAGAAATTCATAAAATTCAAAACACTGTGGAAAAATCAAACAAAAGAAATATCAAAGAAATTTTTAAAAAAGGTGAAATGCAAGATATCAGCCTACTCTGTGCTCAGGACCTGGAAGGCTCTGATGCCAAAGATGTGTTTTTGGATGTTGGATGTTGTTGGGTGGTGTGTGTGTGTGTGTGTGTGTGTAGATGTGTGTGTCTATGTGTGTGTGTTTGTGTGTGTGTGTATGTATGAATGTGCCTGTGTTCATGATCTATCCAGCCAATAAGGTTCAGAAATATGGATGAGGATGCCTAAGTTTTGAGAGACAGGAAGGTATGCATGGCAGAGAGGGAAAGGTCACTCATCACAGGTACTCCTCAACTGCAGGGCACCTGACAGCCAGTGAAGGCTGCAGCAGGAGGCTGGTAAGCCCTAATAGGCTTGAGGAGGTTCTTGCAAAGACCTCCCAACTAAACTCTGTGGCAATTAAGATCATAGGGGCAGGTCACTCCTGAGCATGATGACCAGGAGCTGACCCAGACCACTCAGTGCCCAGCCAGGCCACTGGAACTAGGGTGGCCCCAGAGATTGTTCTAGCACATGCCTGCCAAAACATGCCCACAACAGTGTCCCCTAAACCTGACAGCCAGTTCTCTCTGTGGGAATACAGACTCCCTGGTCCCTGGACACACTGTCTCAAGTTGCCTGGTCAAGGCAGCCAGGCAAGAAGGCCCTCCCAGGATGACCCTGGGCTAGTAAGGCATCCAGATGGTAGTGTCAGACAGCTCGGGGCACAGGGAAAGAGGAACAGTGGCCATTCAGGGTGGGGGTAGGGAACCAACTCCCTCCATGGGACACTAGGCCCAATACTGGCTTCCAACCTAGCAAAAGGAGGCTCTGCAGTGGAAACAGGGTAATAGGTTGGCTGTTCTGTGTGTTCTTGGGACTTTCAACTTCCCTGGCCTGAGCCTGGAGTGAGGGGTGAGGTTAAAAAAAGCCCTGCAACCCCCTCCAAACACCTGACTCTACTTAACATGGCACACCTCTTATGATCTCCGGTACCCCTGAATATGAATTCTGGTGGATGAGGCCCTACAAACTCACCCAGTTATCTGAGCACCTCACAGGCCCATAGGGGCTGGCCGCCCACTTCACAATCCCTCCTGCATGCCACCTAGCACCCTGAGCTGAGGATAAGGCTATATCCAAAGAAGAAATGAATATTCTATCCCAACCTACCCCCTTGACAACCAGGCCCTAGCCTCTGGCCTTCAAATCTAAGTACCTACTAAGTCAGCATCTCCAGGAAACCAGGCAACCATTATGAGCTAATTCCAGCTCCCACACAATCTCTCCCCTCTCTATAAACCAACACCCCACCTCCACCATACCCCAGCCCTTCATCAACCACGACACAGCACTCGGGGGATACTTTACTAACCTTCCTTCCTCTAATGTCCTCCAGTCACTCTCACTTTGGATCCTTCTATCTCTATTCTAGTACACACAAGCCTGCCTATCTATGTAAGGGCTAGGCACACATGAAACTCTGAGCTCTCAGAAAGGATTCAAGTGGACCCAAGGTGACAGGCACCTAGACACAAAGAATTTCTCACTTATACCACCAGGATACCTGCAGTACAACCTTTGTCCTCACCACCTCCTCTTACACTGACTCACACCAAGAACCTTAGAGAGTGCCCATTGTAAATTCTCAAGTTGCCTTCATCCTTTCTCTCCAAGTGCTCACTAACAGGATGATAAGTGGATGGCTAGCCACATATCTATCTATCTCTCTGTCTGTCTGTCTGTCTGTCTGTCTGTCTATCTGTCTTTCTATCTATCTATCCTTCAATGTATCAATTTAATACTTAAATACCTACTGATCTTTTTATACATCTATGTATCTATGTGTCTATCTATGCATATATCTATATATGTATGTACATATGTATCTATCTATCTATCTATCTATCTATCTATCTATCTATCAATCTATCTATCTACCTAACTTCTTAAGTAAATACATATCTACCTACTTACCTAGCTAACTACAAGTTTATGTGTGGACACATCACCTATTTTCTGCTTGTGGCTCACGAATATATACACTTCCAGGTACATTAACTAGGGCAGAAGGTCCTCTCTGTTTACCAGATGATGTATGCCATGGTCCTGTCAGAAATAGTTTTCAGTGTCTACAAGCAAGCCTTCCTTTCATAGGCACTGAGCACCTACTGAAGTCCATCCCTGCTCTGCCCTTAAGTCACAGCTCCTAGAAGAAGAGTCCTTGAACAAAATCCAGGAGAGAAGCCTGCCATTGTTTTCCACTTCTCCCTCCCTACCAAGCGTCCTGGAGGCATCTGCTATGACACAACCAAGAGAGCTTTCTCTTTCCAGGCAGGCCTGCTCTTTGTACTCAGAGGTGTGAGGCCTCCTGCAACCTGAAGGAAGGATGGTTCCTACCACCCTCATTATTATTTACCAGTGAGCAATTTGCTCATCCATCCACCACCTCACAAATACCATCAGGAACAACTCCACTACTTTACCTCTGAGGCCTTCAACACTTGGGCCCATCCAAGCTGTGGCCTGGGCTTATATACAACCTTAACAGGTTCCCCTACGTCCAAACCTGGCCTTCCCACAAAATGTGGAGCTCAACACCATAAGAAATGATACACCCTGTGCCAAAATTAGACCTAATTCAGGGCCATCAGTGGCCTAGTTTCCTGACTAGAGGACACACAGTCAATAGATACATAGAAACACACACACAAGGAGAGCGAGAGCAAGAGAAAAAGCAAGAGTGAGAGCAAGAGAGAAAGACAGAGAGAGAGAGAGAGAGAGAGAGAGAGAAGATAGAATGGGAAAGAGAGACAGAGAGAGAGACATAGAGACAGAGAAAAATTCTGCTCTCTCAGTTCCCTGGGATCATAGACTGTCCATCTGTTTATTCCATAACCATGTCTATTCCACCAAAAATCCCTAGACATGGCAGGAAAGGTCATCTGTTTTTTGAGCATTCACCCTGGCTAATCTCCCTGGATGTTAGGGAAGGTAAGCTATTCAGGAGAAGCACTGACTATGCTGCCTGTTTGTGGGTCAGACATCAGAGCCAGGAGGCTTTCAAGAACCCTGGTCTGGAGGGCAGTCTGGCCTGTTTTGGACACCCTTGAGACTACAGCATACTCTGACTTTTCTACTCACTTTGAGCCAGAGACAAGATACTGCCTAGGCTCCTAGCCCACTTGGAGGACACAGTGAGGTTGCTTGCATAGGAGGAAGGGGGATCCTCCCAGACCATTGAATTGTCCTGGGGACTTCAGTGGTTTTCTAACAGGCCTGGGGCTCAAACGTTTACATGAAAAACAGTGTCAGGCAAGAGACTTTTGATTTAAAAAAAAAAAAGTAGACAAACCAGAGATAAGAACCCTAGACCTACGAAGTGGGTGAGGTGGGGCTGGGGTTGGCATGGAGGACATTAACTGCTTAAAGATCTCTGGCCACAAAAGCTACTACTGAGTCCTGAGATTTTGAGACACTTCAGAGAAGTGAGATAGCCTGTCCC
>NW_021621062.1:0-2176 GCF_004785775.1 Grammomys surdaster
GTGATACAGATAACAGATATGGAACTCTATTGATAGCCGGCATGTCTTCCTCAGTTGGGAGGTGCAAGAAACTAAAGAAAAACAGAAACACAGAGTAGTAGAAAAATTCTTTAGGTGAACAGTAGTGATATAAAGGATCTCTCTATGTATGTCAGAATTAGATTTATTAGACTGCTCACAGGCTGTGAGCCAACTAGTCCAACAGTAGCTGTGTATCAATGAGAAGCTGCATAATTTAGTAGTGGCTCAGTCTATGTGGCTGAATGTCTCAGATGTTCTTCAGTATATAAAAAAATCCATCTAAAAGAAAAATTTTACAAATGTAAAGAATGTACAAAGTATTGCAAATCTTTAAACTCACCTCAAAATCTTTTTGTAGAGAAACCTTAACCAAATAAAAATGTGTGACAGCCTTCACTACAATCTCGCTGATGGAAGACATAAAAAAAAAAATATATATGCAACTGCAATACTTGAAAAGGTCCTTTAGTAAATACCCAAGTTAATTTACTGTTCTGGCATATACAAAAACAAAAATCAAAGTATCTTTTCAAACCATATGAAGACTCTACAAAAACTCTGACCAATGTTTTGTCCTTGTGAACTATCATAAATGTCATACCAGGTAATCATAAACATAATATGAACTCTTAACTATTTTTCTGCAAAAAAAATTCACTAAATTGTGTATTGAAAAATAAGCCACCCATGCAGTACTGTTTCAGTGTCAACTAGCAAAATTATCAGCTAATTAAAATGGAACAGATTAGAAGTTACAAGTTACTTTAGCAATGTTAATTTGATACATAAGTATATATGCCAAGAAATGATTGTTCATCACCCACTAGAGTAAAAACATCATTTTTCTCTTTGCTTATATTTTGATGGAGCAGAAAATTCTCTTCTGTGTGATATGATTTTAAACATTGTAACCATTATTATATTGACAGTATTTTAGCTTCTGAAAGAGTAAATACTAAAGACTGTTTGTAACCTCAAATCTATTCTTTTGGGGTCTCAATCCACAACAAATGTAATTCAGTGCCTCTGTTAATCTCCTTTCATACTCTCCACTCCCGCCCCATTGTTTCTAAGAAATCATCTCTTCTAAAAAGCAGTTCCTGATTGGATGGCTTTGTCTGCAGCAGCAATCCTTGTTCTCTCAGGCAGTCTTCAATCAGGAGATCTTCCTGCAGGAGGTACTTTGAGGCCCCAAAGTTCCAGGAACATACCATAGTATCATCCTACATTTTATACATTTATGAAACCAATTTAAATAAAGTCACGTCACCATAGAATGGAAGAGGCAAGGTCACAATAAGACGGCTTATTTTACCAAGTAAGGTGTCTGTCACCTTCAGTGCTAGGAATGGATTACATCTTGTTGAGTCATTTGTCAAAGGGGATTCTATGGATTCCAACAAACATCACAGAATATTGCCAAGGCTATTGGTTACTGTCTCTAACTTGATAGTAGGACCCTGTTGCTCAAGACCTCATTTACTTGTGTCATTGAACACTAATGCATTAAGCTTGTATCTCAGTGGAAGATTCACTGCTACTGCCAATTGACCCTGCCATTGGACTGTGAGTCTTACTCAGCATACAGTAGATGCTCTGCAGCACTGTTTCAACATCTGTCTGGACAACATTACTATACTGTTTTATCTATAAAGAACTTTAAGGAAGAGATACTTTCACCTTATTCTTACCACCCACTCTATGTCCTGAATATTTTGTGAATATCAAGGTACCTTAGTTCAGGTGTCTATTTTAATAAAATATTATCACCACAAATAACCTGGGCAAGAAAGGACTTGCTTCCTCTTAAAGCTTATAGTTTATCCCCCAGGGAACTCAGGGCAGGAATTTAACGCATGAATCCATATTGCAGAGATTCCTTATAATTATCAAGGACAAGAGACTGTGGAACAGGCCCATGGAACTTTAAAACAATATCTTCATAGAATAAAAAAAGGGGGAGATATATTTCTGTACATCAAAAATTTATTTAAATCATGTTCTTTTTATTTTTATTTTAAATTTTTTAAAATATTTATTTATTTATTATATATGAATACACTGTTGCTGTCTTCAGACACACCAGAAGAGGGCATCAGATCTCATTGCAGATGTTTGTGAGCCACCATGTGGTTGCTGGGATTTGAACTCAGGA
>NW_021621063.1:0-3996 GCF_004785775.1 Grammomys surdaster
AGATGAGATCAGAAGGTAAGGTGGAAGGGAGTAAATCTGGTGTAAAAGTCACTGACAAACTCTGATTCATTGTTTGACTGTGCTAACGGCCAGTGCTCTGGGAAACTGCTATGTGTGTGCACAGAAAGTACTTATTAGCTACAGAGCAGTTGGTCTCCAAGTGTGATCTAGGATCAGTACAGTATCACCCGGCAAGCAGCGAAATATACAACTGCAGATTTCTTCCAGACCTGATCCTGGAATGAAACAGGTCCCAGGACTCAGGAGGTTTCCAGTGAGGCCTCCAGGTAATTCTGGGTCCCCCTGCTTTGAGAAGGATCACCACTGGCCATGCTCCTCCCACCATTTGTAGACAGAGCTGGCCTTGAAAAGGGCTCTGCCTATTAGGGATATGAGTCTTGGGAACTGACAGGTTTACTAAAGATTTATCTGATTTCTGGTTGACCTTGCCACTTCCAAACACTGTGACCTGAAACAGATCCCCTAAGTGTTCAAGAACCTGGTTTACTGAACTCATTGTTAATCTCCACATTGTGGGGACCTTAAAAAGAATAGTGGCTTCAAGAGTGGTGGAAATCTCAGCCTTCTCTCGGCCTCCCTGCTTGGCTTATCAGTCCAAACACTGTGAATGTAATTAAACAAACTGAGCATGTTTTAGTTTCATAATCCACATTGAAACTTGGCATGGAATCTGGGCAGGCTTCATAACCACCAGGAGCACATGGCCTCCATTCTCCCCACTGGCTCCTACTGGGTCCCTTCTCCAGTCTTTCTATTTTCTTGTCTGATCTGAAGAGTCAGCCATGGACACACAGATTCCAGGTAATTTTCCTTAGCTTGAGACTCTGGGTATGGGTTCTGTCTCTCCTTAGGACTCTGTGTATCAAGCTAAGTTCTTAGTAGAGCTGTTTCCACCTCTGCAGCCCTAGATACCTTCAGGAGCTTCTAGCCCTCAAAGGTGTGTGGGTCACTAGAGCTTAGATAGGAAATATGACTGTGAACAACTCCCTGCCTCCTGCAGACCTTTCTCTGCTGAAGAAACTCCATTCCTAGCTGCAATAGGAAGGTCTTGGGTCACCACCACATCTGGCTGGACTGTAGCTTCCCCTCCAGTATAATGGAGCAGAGGCCTTGAATGAGTCCTATTGTTTCTGACCATCCACTTAAGTGAACTTAGGTTCTTGCTGATTATGAGCAGTGTGATCTTCTCTGTATGGCTGCTGGTCAAACTGATGGTGCTGGTGCTGCAGCTGCACTCAGGGCCTTGGTCCTATGGTCCTTTGTCCCTACATCACCCATATTTGTGTTTTAATTGTGACTGTGTGGCTTGGCAGTAACCAACATGCTGGGCAACTGTCAGTCAGTCTAGTAGTTCTTGCTACTTAGCAGCAAAGGCAGAGTCGACAGGAACTGCTTCCTGGCCCAGGCAACCATTTATATGAAGCCTCTGCCTTCATGCTCTTCTTTGTGCTGGTCTAGACATGGTAGGTGCTGGAGATGGTACTGGAGTGCCAGCTGTCTTGAGGACATCCCTTCTTCTACTCAAGCCACATTACCCTGTGTTTGGGGGAAGTGCTGGAGGTGCTGGTTATGGATACCCACTGCTTGGATTTCTTCTGGCTCCAGTTTGCTGGCTTTGGCAAGTTCATGCAGAACTATCCACTGTCAGGGGCAGACCTGTTTATACACTGAAGGTCTAAAATGACCAATACGACTAAAAATCAGCAATAGGCCTGACATACATGCCTGCCAAACACAAAGTCTTGGGTCTCTGTGGAAAAACACTGAAACAGATGTCTAGAAGCTATTGTAAACAAGCAGATTTGGTGGAAAATTGTCAGGCTGAATAGTCATAGACCTTGTAGATAGGTAACGTTGGTGGATAGTACCAACTTAAATAAGGACAAGAAAATCACAGGCTGAGTCAAAGTGATCTGTCCCCTGAACCCTCACCCAGTTGACGCTCTGTTCTGGAAGGTATCTGTACTCCCCCTGAACACCTACATTCCTGTGGCACCCCCTTCCCCACATCCTGCCTTTTTGTGTATATAACCTCTGTATGAAAAAAGTAAAAATTATGGTTTGATTAGCCTATAGACAAGCCCGGTTTCTTTGCATTTGCCAGTTTTTTTCCTCCATTCTCTCTCAACTGACCTTCCTAGACCCCATTTAATGCCCTGCTGGACAGGACAATCCAGGAACTTAGTGCTTCATCTAGATGGTGCAAAAGAATTGCTGGGATTCTTAATTGGATGAAGATTATATTTTCATCAAATTTACCATCACGGGTATCCAAAAACAGAAAAAGATAATGGGACACTAGAGATCTAGTCCAGGACTTACCAGCTGGGCTCATAGCAGCACTACAGAAGCCCACAAAAATGACAAAGCTAGGTGAGCTCACAAAGGGGTTGTAAGAGCATCCTGCTCCTTTTGTAGAGAACTTCCTAGGGTCATATCATACCCATACACCCACAGACCCATATGAACTGGAGAAGAGTCAAGTGCTCAACATACATTGCTTTTGTCACTCAGTTTGCACAAGATAGTTGAAGTTCCAAAATATAGAAGGATTTGAAGATACCAATAGGACCCATTGGGTGGAGTTAGCTCAAAAATGTGTGTGACAACAGTAAATTGTTTTCGAGTAAGAGAGACAAGAGACTTACCAAGACCAAAGGAGTATCCTGATGAGAAAAGCTAAATAATCAACTAGTCCAGTGAAACAGAAAAAATGGGGCCTGGAAACAAGCAATGCAGTATTAGAAAAAGAACAATGTGCCTACCACAAGGGAAAGTACATTGTAAAAATAAGTGCCTTAATTGGATGAAAAGATCCCCAACTACCATGGAGAAAATAGTAGCTTCGCCCCAGGCTGATTGCTTTAAGCTCTGAGGATCCTAGGGAGGATCCTAGGGTAACACTTAAAGTTGTGAACAGAGCAACTAACTTCTTAATGGACACAAGGGTGACACATTTAAAGTCCTTAAGAATCCCATAGGTCAATTGATGTTCAAAAGATTTCAGTCGAAGGGGAAACAGGAATGCTACCTGACTACCACTGGACCAGTAAATATTCTACTGAATAATGAAAAGTACCACATGTTACTGGTGTGTCCCATTATCCCTACCCAGTGTAGGCATGAGAATTTTTACAAATACTGAAAGTTACCATCATCTTCTCTGATAATGAGCCACAGCCTTTCAGATACTCGAAAGAGGAGTCTCAAAAATATAGTCTAGCATTTGAGTTTTCACATCTCCCCAGGTCAATCAGCATGCCTGCTCCCCTCCCACACCTCACAGATCACCTGTATCCCAGTGGTCTGTGGTAATCAGAGACACATGTGAGACACCTGCCAGAATAGGTACCCAAGCTTGGATCACCACAGAGCCCAGCTGACTGAGGACCTATCCCCACTCTCTGAACTCCATCATCCCTGAGGTCTGTACCTCCATCTGCAACTCAGGCAGATCCTGACCATGTATCCCCGAGCTTGCTTATATCCCAGGAGATCTGCTCTAACCAGAGACTTAGTTAAGACACCCATCCCAATAAACATGCCAGCTGGCAATCCTACAGAATCCAGCATCAGTGGGATCTATCCTGCTCTGCCTGATCTGAAGAGTTCTTCCAGTTTGCACATTCCTCTGCAAATGGGGTAGATCATTCTCTTGTACCACAAAGCCTGCCTGTCTTCCATTAGATTTGTCCTAATCAGGGCCACAGCAAGTCTGTCCTACCTAGGAAAACAGAAGGATTGTTATAACCAGGGTCACAGGGAAGAAATAAAGAAAGACTTTCTATAATTCAAGGAAAACAAAGACGCAGCATTCCCAAATTTTTGGGACACAAGAAAAGCAGTGTTACTGGGGAACTGCAGAGCACTGAGTGCTTTCATCGTGAATCTGGGGTCATCTTATCTCAGCAACCTTACAGCTTACCTGAAATCTCTAGGACAAAAAGAAGCAAACCTATCTAAGAGGAGTAGATA
>NW_021621064.1:0-2316 GCF_004785775.1 Grammomys surdaster
TAGAATTCAATGCAAATGAAAACATACTATACCCAAATTTATGGAACACAAAGATACCAGGATTAAGAGGAAAAGTCATAGCACCAAGTGATTTCATA
Organism: Grammomys surdaster; assembly: GCF_004785775.1. Lineage (NCBI taxonomy): Eukaryota > Metazoa > Chordata > Mammalia > Rodentia > Muridae > Grammomys > Grammomys surdaster. The sequence goes on from NW_021621064.1 coordinate 99, forward strand.
AAGAAATTGGAGAGATCCCATACGAGCAACATAAGAGAACACCTGAAAAATCTGAAAAACAGAAAGAAACAAACACCCAAGGGGAGTAGACTGCAGGAAATAGTCAAACTCTGGGATGAAATCAACCAGTTAGAAACATAGAGAAAAATACAAAGAAGATCATCAAAACCAAGAGCTTGTTCTTTGAAAGCTATCAAAAATACAGATACAGCCTTACCCATATTAACTAAAGTGCAGACAGACAGTATCAAAATTAACAAAATCAGAAATGAAAAGGGAGACATGACGACAGAAAACAAAGAAATTCAAAAAAATCATCAGGACCTATTACAAAAGCCTATACTCTACAAAAGTGGAAAATCTGAATGAAATGGGTGACTTTCTAGACAGATGCCACATAACAAAGTTAAGTCAAGATCAGATAAACTATCTATATAGTCCCACAGTCCCTAAGGAAATAGAAATAGTCATCAAATCCCCCCCCTCTCTCTCTCACACACACACACACACACACACACACGCACACACACACACACACACAACACCAGAGTTAGAAGGTTTTAGTGCAGAATTCTACCAGGGTTTCAAAGAAGAGCTAATACCAATTCAAAATATCTTGAGGTAACTCACACCCAATAGGACATGCATGGTACTTAGTGATAAATATGTACTTAGTGATAAGTGGATATAAGCCAAAAAGTATACAATACCTAGGATACAACATACAGACCATAGTAACATGTGGAAGTGCCAAGTGAGGAGGTTTTAATTCCACTTAGAATTGAGAAGAATATAATGACAGTAGGAAGAGGGAGGGAGGGAACTACATGGGATTGGGGAGGGAGAGGGACGAAGAGGAACAGGATCAGATATGGGTAGGGTGGGGGGACAAGCGAATAGACCAGAGTACGAGGAGTATGAATGGAAATATTCAGTCTCTGATAGTGAGAAGTAGGGGACCCTCTAGATACTACCTCAGATCCTGGAGGTGAGAGACTCTCAGGACTCATTGGAGGTGACCTTAGTCACAATGCCCAACATTGGGGAGAAGGAACTCCAAGAGTCCATCTCCTATATATAGACAGGATTACTAACCCACAGTCAAAATTTCTGACTCAGAATTGTTCCTGTCTACAAGAACAGCAGGAACAAAAATGGAGAAGTGACTGAAGAAAAGGGGTCCAATTGCCAGCCCAACTTGGGATCCATCTTATGGAGGTACACCAAGGCCTGACACTATTACTGATGTTATGCTGTGCTTACAGATGGGAGCCTAGCATGACTGTCCTCTGAGAGGCTCTACCATCAGCTGACTGAGACTGACACAGATACTTACACCCAACCATTGAACTGAAGTCGTTGAGGACTCCTATGGTTGAATTAGGGAAAGGACTGAAGAAGCTGAAAGGGAGAGTGACCCCATAGGAAGACCAGCAGACTCAACTAACCCAGACCCCAGGGAGCTCCCAGAGATTGAACCACCAAACAGGCAGCATACAGGACCAATCTGAGGCACCTTTAACATATACTGCAGAGATCTGCTTGGTCTGGCCTCAAGGGAAAAGAAGCACCTAACCCTCAAGAGAATTGAGGACACAGGTAAGGAGGAGACATGAGGAGAGCACACTCTCAGAGGGAAGAGGGAGGAGGAATGGGATGAGGAACTATGAGAGGTGGATCGAGGGCAGACAATGATTGCAATATAAATAAACAAATTAACTTAAAATGTTATAAAAAAAGAAAAAAGGAAAAATGCCTGAACATAGACAGCAACATTGGAGAACAAGGAACCATTGATGTTGGGTTGGATGTAAGGTATCTGATCATGGTCAGATGCAGGGACTGCACTCTCTATAAACAGTCTAGGAGGGCATTTGTGGCTATGGTGACTTTCACAGTCCTCAGGCCATCACCTAGGCTATTGCTACTTTTGTTAATCTCCTTTCTGAGATCTCCTTCCTCTGGTGGCCAGATGCTATCCAAGCAGATAGCTTATATCTCCTCAAAATACCTCTGAACCCTGGATTTCAGTGATTCAAACTGCCAACTAGCAGCTGATCCAAATGCAGAGCCCGTGGACCCAGAAGACAAGACATGGTGCTTCACAGGAGATCTTACAGGCTACGGGGAAGGATAAAGACTGTTTCCTCAAGGGGCAGGATCTAGGCAATTCTGTGTGATTGCCTCAGTGACACTGTGTCTGATCTTCAGTGTTCAT
>NW_021621064.1:2326-6528 GCF_004785775.1 Grammomys surdaster
AATGAGCAATCTTATTCAATTTCCCAGTGCACAACAGCCCACGTGGAACCTTTCACGTTTTTCAATTTCTGCTTAGGGAGAAATGAAGGGAGGGCCGAGCAGAGAAAGAAGGAGCACTGTGGTTGTCATAATAACCTGGGGTCTTTGTGGAGACCTTCTTCAATGGTGACGTAGCTGATGCACTGAAAGATGCATTCTCTATAACCAAGCTTATGGGTTCCCAGAGGTGAGCACTTGAATCTCCCTGAGATTAAAAAGACAGATGCAGAGATCCTAGACCCGAGTTGACTCACTCCGACTTGAGATTTGTGGCCAACGTGTCCCCTCCAGAAAGAGAGAGCTATAGGGCATTCTTCCTCTCAGAGGCTCCTTCTCTATTCTGTGTTACACAGATGCTTGCTACGCCTGAGATTCTCTTGTATCTCTTGCATTCTGTTGGTGATGCTTGCATCTGTAACTCCTGATCTCTTTCCTAGGTTTAACTTCCCCAGGATCTCTACCCTTTGTAATTCTTTATTATTTCTATTTCCAGTTTTAGATCCTGGATGGTTTTTTTTCAATTCCTTCACCTGTTTGTATTTTCCTGTATTTTTTTAGGGGATTTATTTGTTTCCTCTTTAACTGCTTCTACCTGTTTCCTTGTTTTCTCCTGTATTTCGTTTAGGGAATTATTTATGTCCCCCAGAAGGAGATATGTTACTGGCAGGGCTGATAGGTCTACTCTTTCCCTTTTAATCTCCCTTCTTTATTTCTTCTTTCTTTTGCTTCCTTCTACCCTTCCTCTCCTTCTTACCAGTGAACTATAACACAAACTTTTAAAATTTTATTTCAGGCAGGGTTTTTCTAGTTGCCTGGGATGGCCTCAAACATGTGATTCCCTCCCTTAGCCTCCCTCTTGTTTCATAACAATACATTGCATATTACTTTAGCAAAGAAACAGTACATTGTGTATTACAGTTCTAGCATGGGACAGTATGCTCAGTTCAAAAGTTGGCTGAAATTCCTAATGTATGAACCAATTTTAAGGACATATAAACCTAAGATAGCATTACATGATTGGCACTATGACCAGTTCACATGTTGTATATGAATACTTGACGGACATTGCACAAGACTGAAGGGTTAGAGAGTGGGATGCTAAAGATTAGTGTGCCCTGTAAGTAGATCACATACAGAACCTGGGAAACAGTCTCCAGGTTGTAATTAATCAAAAGAAGCAATATGCAAAATCAAACATGTTCTAGAAGAACATCAACGTAATATGCAATATACTGTTATGTTTCTACCAATTTTCAATTTCTAACTTTTCCCTTAGTCTCACTTCTTTAGTCTATATACCTTTCTATGTCTATGTCTATACCTATGTCTATACTTCTATCTCTGTCTTTATCTCTGCCTCTCTCTCTCTGCTTCTGTCACTATTTCATCCATATCACCTATATCATCTCTATTAACTCTGTCATTTCCATGTCTATCTCTACCTGTATCTATCTAGAGACACTACACCAATTTTAGCTGTCTTTGTTTGTGGATGTTCTCTTTCAGGGGAACCCTCCTCCTCAGAAACCCTCTATTACTCTGTACTTGGACTTTGTGGTTCTCATCATAATTGTGTTAAGTGTATTATATACTCTTCTAGTTATCTTTTATGCCTGTCAGGATTTTCTTCACATACTTCTGGATTATTTACATATTTTTGTACCTTTCCTACCTTATATGTTGATGACAGAGGGAGGTTTGTTGCCACTTGATGACAGTAAACATTGCACAGCAGTAAGTAAAATGGAGAGTACTGAGACCAAAATCCACCCTATAGAACTCTCTGTAATCCTGAAGGGATAAGGGGGAATCCATGGCACACAGGGATGCCAAAACAGAATTTTCATTCTTTCTCTATGTTGAAAAATGTGTAAATGAGAGGAATAAGATCATTCCTATCCTGTTAGGTTTTGAAACTTCTGGATAAATCCTTGGAGGTCTTCATGAGCAAATGTGGATTCATGCCAGTACACATTGCAACCTGATCTTATCTGTTGCCAACTTGCATGTAAATATGTATCTATGTTTTCATAACTAACTTTGAATTTACATTCTCTGCATTTTTCACTACATAATGCATCAATTGCTATTTCTGCACTTCCATAGAGGAGAGCATTTACTTTACTTATCCTGATGTCTATTACAGCAAAACATTTATTTAATAATCTTCAAACACAAGCACATATTTGTAATATGCCCTTATTGAGAAAAGTGTTTTAAAATTGGGATATAGTAACAATTTACATTATTACAACATGAAAATGACATTCATTAATTAATTACTGATTGATTGATGAATGCCATTAACTCTTCCATTGTTGTATACAAGTGAGTTCTCTACACATTAGAAATAATGAGTGTCAGGAGAAGCCTCACTTATACACCAAAGGCCTAAATCAGCCATGGGCCTGAGTCGGCCATGCATGCCTGCTAACAAAAAGTCTTGGTCACTGTGGAAAAACACTGACCCTAGAACAGATAGTATAGACCTTGTAGACAGGTAGCCTTAGTGGAAAATTACCACAGTCATAGACCTTGTGGGTATGTAGCCTTGGTGGAAAGTACTAGCTTAGATAAGAACAAGTCAATCATAGACAGAGTCATAGTGACCTGTTCCGTGCTTCTTCACCCAGCCGGTACCCTGTTCTGGAAGATATCTGTACTCCCCCTGAGAACACCTATGCTCCTGTGTCATCCTCTTACCCACACCCTGCCTCTATGTGCATATAACCCCTGTGTGAAAAAATTAAAAGAGCCATTTGATCTGACTATAGACAAGCCTTGGTCCTTTGTGTTAGCCTGTTTTCCCCCATTCTCTCTTTCAGGTAGTCCTTCGACCCTGTTCACTGCCCTGCTGGTCAGGACAAATGAGAAACATTAAAAATAGATGATAAACTACTTTTTTTACTCCATTTAGCCATTCTTTGAGTTAATGTGTATGAGTGGATCTGTACGACTGTGTACATGTAAAATCTGGAGGACTTTTTGTAGGAGTAAGGTCTCTCTTTCCATCCAGTGTCCCCTGAGCATAGAATTCTGGTTGAAAGGTTTGGTGCCAGGAATCCTTCACCACTGAGCTATCTTCATAGCCCCAACTACCTTTCACATTATTTTCTTTAGAACTTTTTGTAGTATCATCAGGAAGTTCATTCTATATAACAACAAAAATGCTTTTTCTAATCCCATATTACAATACTAACCGATTCTGATATTTTCTGCTATTTCTATTGCATAGATGCTACCATTTGAAATTGCATATGGCCACAGGGCACAGTCAAGAATGACGTTATGTAGCTATTAGAACAAATGATCTTTATGTGTACTACACGATCACTTACAAAGTAGTTTTGAGAGAATCTTGGTATTGTGATCATAGAATAAATTCCCTAACAGTGTGTGTGTGTGTGTGTGTGTGTGTGTGTGTTTGCACACACAGACACATGTGAATGCATGTGCATGTGTTTGTTTCTACAGGTGACCATACTTCTCTCTCTTTTGTTCTTTCTGAATCTTTATTGTTCCTCTATAGTCTCGATTCCTAAGTTCAGATCAAGGAGTAAAGAGAGGGAATATTCTCGATGTCAGTCCTTATATCTAAATTATCCACATACTTGACTACATCAGAAGATAAACATGGAAATGAGTTTTAGATGCACAGGGAATACACAAATCTCACCCTTTTATAGGTGCTAGTATACTGAACCTAACAAGCTTAGTGCTATTCAATTTATCTGTGACAGTGTACATTGAAATGCCTACTTCAAATAGTCATTTTAAAGTCGTGGCCCTCAAACACTCGATTCAGTTATTGAGAAGCAATTTGCCCAAGAGAGTTCTGCCATTATCACTAGATTAATTCAATCATGATTCATAATTTAACAGGCAGAAGGAGATAAATGTTACTATTTCCAACCCCTTTCACATTTTAATTCAGTCCAGGAACCCAGTCCATAAAATGTACCTCTCACATTTGGGGTGAGTTTGCCTACCTCAGTTAAGCGAATCAAAAAAAAAATATCCCTGAGAGGCAGACCCAGAGGCTAAGCTAATCTAGATAATCCCTCAAAGGCATGTCCACAGGCTCCTTTTGTTCATGATCATAGTTCCTGTTGAAAATCCATGTAAAACATCACATCACACAAATTAGAACTAACAAAGAAATA
>NW_021621065.1:0-3644 GCF_004785775.1 Grammomys surdaster
AACTGTGAATACTGATCCAGCATCCACCACTGATGATCAATATCTGTGATCCATACTCTATTAGCTACAGGTCAGGGTTCACTCTATTTATTATTATTATTCCTGTTATTATTTTACTCATCAAATTTTATTCTTTGTTTTCTTGACTGGGATGGTGAGCAGGTGTCGCCTCAAGGGCATGACGTCGTGAGCGTGACATCGAGCATGTGACGTCACGGACGCGACATGAGAACGAATCATGGGTATGGTATCACGGGTCTGACACGGGTGTGACACCACGGGAGTGAAATCGCGGGGGTGACATTGCGGGGGTGACATCACGGAGGTGACATCACGTGTATCACGTGTGTGACATCACGGGTGTGGCATGAAGGATGTGAAATCACGAGTGTGGAATCGCAGCTGTGACATCATGGCTATGACATCACGTTGAGACATCATAGGTATGACATCGTGGGTATGACATCACATGTATGACATCATGGGTATGACATGGTAAGTATGACATCATGAGTGTGACATCACGGGTATGACATCAGGCTGTGACATCATGGGTATGACATCTCGGATGTAACATCACGGGTATGACATCATGGGTATGACATGAGTATGATATGGTAAGAATCATGGATGTGACATCATGAGTATGACATCATGGGTATGAAATCATGTTGTGACATCATGGGTATGACATCAGGGGTTGACATCATGGGTATGACATGGGTATGATATGGTAAGAATCAAGGATGTGACATCATAAGTATGACATCATGAGTGTGACATCATGGGGATGACACCATGGGTGTGACATCATGGCTATGACATCATGGCTATGGCATCTTGGGTATGACATCACGGACATGACATCATGGGTATGACATCAGGGGTTGACATCATGGGTATGACATCAGAGGTTGAAATCATGAGTATGACATCATGGGTATGACATCATGTTGTGACATCATGGGTATGAGGTATGACATCATGGGTGTGTCATCATTGGTGTGACATCACGTTGTGACATCACGGGTATGGTGTCACGGGTATGACATCACGCTGTGACATCACGGGTATGACATCACGGGTGTGACATCACAGACATGACATCACGCTGTGACATCACGGACATGACAACACGAGGTATCTCTGGGAAGGTGGACGTCTTCCACAACTGACACAGGAAGAGAATCCACACTCCCCTATAGCAGGCGAGCAGATAGTGAGTCATGGCAGTGACATTATAATCGATAGATATGAATATACATCTATTAATATCTATATGTGTGTTCTATAGCCTATATAATGTAATGTATATTATATAAAAATATAGTATGTGAATATAATGTTGACTCTTAATATGTTAATAATTATTATATTAATCAATATTATATACTGATATAATCAATTGTATATTGATTATATCAAATATTATAATGATCAATATTATATTTTGATATGATTATATTATATGGTAATGTATATAGTGTAATATATAGAACCATACATATAAAATATGGTACAAACTATGTATATGACACACTACACAATAGGGTAAAATATATTAATATAACATCAATATATATCTTAATGTATATCTCAATATATATCTTAATTAATACAGTATATCATATTAATATAGTTATATTGTTATGTTAGATAATGAATTATAATAATTATGAATTATAATAATAATATATATAGTATATAATAATATATGATATAGTAATAATACATAATATATAGTAATATATAATAATAATGAATTATAATAATTATAATGTATAATATAGTATATGCAATATACTACAAAGTATTATATACATATTTTATATTATATATTATAATTTTATATAATATATATTATATATAATATGATGTTATATATAATATAATATATATTAATATAATTATAATATTATATAGTATAATATAATCATAACATAATCATAATATAATATATAATATACTATGAATATGTAAATATAATATATAAATATAATATTAATATATAATGTAAAATATATGATATATTACATATACGTATATATATTTATAAAAATTTATGTACAAATTTATATAAACTTATATATATGCGTTTATATAAATTTATATTATATAATATATATATATATATATGTATATATGTAGATACATACATATATATAATGTTTATATGTATGTATAAATTCCCTCCAACTACCCCCATCATATCAGGCCATATTTTATCTGGCTTCGAGCGTGTTTACGGCATACATACATGTTGTTCAATGCACGTGGCTCATGACCGAGTGTGCCAGGACACAGGGTTCCATAGGAGGTTTATTCAGGAGATCGAGCAAAGGTTATGGCGAGGAGGGAGGGTAAGGCAGAGAGGTCACGTGGTTTATGCCTATTTATATGAGATATACTAAATACATACAGGCTGTATACGTTAAACATGCCGTATACATGAAATGCACCATATATATTAAAAGCTCCATATACACTCAATACACTGTATACGTTAAACACACTGTATACATGAGATACACAGTATACGTTGGACATGCTGTGCACGGTAGATAGGCTGCCAACAATACATACGCTGTACATGTTAAATATGCCGTGTACATTAAACATACTGTATACGTGAACTATATTATATAAATTAAATCTCACATATAAATTAAATATAACGTATGAATTAAATATGACGTGTAAATTAAATATGACAAGTTAAATATCCCAGGGGAGAACAGGGCAACAGCATGTGGGGAAGATAAAAGTCTGACCCTATGGAGGTGCTGGTTTGTTTTTCTTTGTTTTGGGGCCAGGCGGGTTAGCTCAGGTTAGCCTACGACTATGGAAGTTCCCTGGGAGAGGGGTGGTGTCAGAACACAGTGACCAGGATCAGCGGAGAAAAATTTTGGTCACTTACAATGATGTATATAATATTTAATATATAGATAACACTGTTATTATAAAATATATTGCGTAGAGTATAATATTAATATTAATATCATATTAATAAATATATTAATTAAATAATATTCATATAATAATATAATATAATGTAATATAATAATATTATAATAAACATAATAATAAATATAATAAACATAATGATATATAATGTATATTATAATTAATATAATATCAATTAATATATTAATTAAATAATAATATTAATATAGTAATGTAATAGAAACATAAAAATATAATATAATATATTATAATTTAATAATATAATATAATATTAGAATAAATATAATAATGCATATAATAATAAATATAAAAAATATATGAAATATAATAATATATAATTAATATTACAATATTAATATTGATTACTATTTTATTAATTAACATATTAGTTAAATAACACTAATAATACACTACTATAATAACAATATAATATGATATAATACAATAATATAATATTATAATGAATATAATAATAAATATAATAAAAATAATACAAATAATAAATATAATAAATATAATTATATACAATGGATATTATGATATTAATATTAATTGATATAACATCAATTAATATATTAATTAAATAATCATATCATTAATACAATAATGTAATAATAACATAATAATATGATGTATTATAATATATTATAATATGATAATATAATATTATAATAAATATA
>NW_021621066.1:0-4106 GCF_004785775.1 Grammomys surdaster
TCCTAGACTGAGCATCTGAAACTTCTCGACGAAGCTCCCGTGCTGTCATCACCTGTGACCTCCCCACAGTGCAGCCATGGTTCCTCGGGTCAGAAACTGAAGGGCTGTGTTCTGAAGTGACATTGTTGGCTCTGCTCTGTTCCTCAGCCCTGCAGGAACATCACATACCTGAGTAGTGTCCCAGGCTTGGTACTGCAGCGTCCCCGAGAGGATGTAGTCACTCAGGTAGAAGAGAAAGAGGCCAATAATGAGCAGTGGACTCACGAGTGCCCACATGATCTTCCAGTACCAGTTGAGGGTGCGGCCAGTCATGGCTCGAAGGTCACCTTCAAATCTGTTTGGAAAACAGGGAGAGAGCCTGGAGGGAGGGGCTCCAGTTTGCATACCCTCTGCACTTAGGGGGCGATGCTATTCTGCTTACTAGTGAAGTTTGAATGTGACCCTGGACCCATCTGATCCTTTCCTGGGGAAGTGTTGAGGAAAAGGGAAAAGGCTCCCTGAGGGGAGGGAGAATGACCAAGAAGGAAGGGGTCATCTCCCCCATGTTGGCCTTCAGAGGAAGGCTCCCGGTGTGGGCCTGAGCGTAATTTCTAGAGAAGATGTGGCCAGGGTGCATGGTGGAAGGAGATGTCTGTCCCCTCAGTCCACAGGGCTAGGGTGATATTGCCTCTGTGCCCACCCACCCAGTCAGTCCATTAGTGATGATTCCAAGTGTTCTCTCTGCTCCTCGAGCTGCTCTCAGGACAGTCACTTTGTACTTGGAAGGGCCTGGCCTTGCCATGGAAGAGCAGGGGGAGTGGAACAAGGGCAAAGCCCCTAGGCTGCAACCCGGAGACCACCCTCTGCATTCTCATCTTGGCCATATTCTGGCTTTCTTCTTTTTCTTACTTGGCCTCTTGCCTAGACTTAGCAACAGCACTGAAGTATTCATTTACCATGGATAGGATGGGTCAGTCCCACAGGTTGCAATACTCACATGTGTAAGTTTAAAAGCATTTCAACCCTTGAGGACCTAAGCAGCCTATTTTTCTTAGGAGAGAGGCCAGGGAACTTGATGAGGGGTCTTGGAGCCTGGTGGCTTGGGGCCAGATAAGATAGCATTGACGGCGGCTGCAGCCACAGCCACCCGCCTCCTGGTACTTATCTCTTCTATGGTGTCCATGTATGGTTGTACTGCTGACTAAACTGGACTCTAGCTTCCCACCATGAATGTACAATGAGAATGCCAGGACAAAGGTCAGAGAGTGCTTTATGCCTCCTGTTTCTCCCCGTGATTCAGTACCGAACAGAGAAAGGTAGGAAACCGGCTGCAGCAGAGGACTCTGTTACTGGAGACCACTAGATGGCAGTGTCTCCTGCGTGAGCAGAAGGCTCCTCCTGGCCACTATCTGGATCGCAGGCAAGGCTCCTATTTCTCCTCCTTCCTGTCACTTTCCACCACTTCCTGGGATATAACTGTCTCCTCTTCAGTCATGTCACACCCCCCCCCCCCCAGGGAGCTGAAGTTCAGATCTCTCTTTAATTTTCTTCTACTCTGAAATACCACTCCATGACTGGTCTCTATCTCCCTGAAAATTTCTGGGTGATCATTTATATGTCTTGATATTGGGAAATCCAGTCATCCAGTCTTTTAAGGGCTTCAGTGTTTTGTAAGCTGATGGAGAACATAAGAAGAAAGGATTTCCAAAAGTTGGTTTGGGAATGTGTCAAAATTATAATTCCTCCTTCAGCTTCCCAAACACTTTTAAGACTCTGAGTCCTAAGGGAAAGCCACCAATGTGATTTTCCCTAACTTATCTACTGAAACAGTTGGTCACTGAAGATGCTTCAGCATGTCATGGGACCCTGGCTCTTCGGGGGATTGTGGGGAATGCGTCTCAATGAACAGTCAGCTCTTTAGAGTGTCATGGCTGGTTTTATCTGAGCCCAAAACAGTTTAGGTCATCATAAAAATCTAAGGAAGCGATAAGGATGACACGGCATAGGTCTTTGACCCAGATGACACTCAGACACTGCACAGTAGGATGTTCCTGAATCCACTTTATGGACTCACTCAGCAGGGCTGGTGACTTGAGGCCCCGCGGTTCTCAAAGGTTCCTTGTTGCTGTTGCTGCTGCTTGATGAAAAAAAATGGAAATAAAATTCTACACTAGTTCGTCTCAGCATCCACATTCCTGGACCTCAACACAGATTTCCTCAACCAGAACCTCTTGCCGGCAGTGTTTTCACAAGAAGTGTTATCCCAACAAGTGTTATCCCAGCACTGCCTGGGATACCACGGTAGAAATCTGACCACATCCATGCTCTCTCTTCTCTTCTCTTCTCTTCTCTTCTCTTCTCTTCTCTTCTCTTCTCTTTCATTCATTGAGACAACATTTTGCTGTGTAGCCTGGCCATCCACACTATAGACCAGGCTCACACTATAGACCAGGCTGACCTTGAACTCAGAGATCCACCTGTGCTGAGATTAAAGGTGTGCATCACCACTCCTAGCTGAGGCTGAGTTTTCTTAGTGGACTCAGGTCAGGGTTCTTGAAAAGTTCTGATGCTGGTGAAAGATCAAAGAATCTAATCCTGGAGACAGAGTCCGCTCCCTGCCCAGAAAGCCATGAGTCCAGCAGAGTCAACAGGGAAACATGTCATGGTACAAAATGAAAAACAGGCAGCAGGAAAAAGCTGTTAGTTGCTGGAAAACTGGCAAAGCAAGAGATGAATGAGATCTGAGGGCAAAGACCAAACTGATGGGTCTGGTATCTAAAACAGCTCTCTGAGGAAAGACGGCTTTCTTATGAGTCTGGCCCTGCAGCTTATGAATCCCATGTAGAAGGCAGGGTCTGGGGTCTCCTTACCTCTTCAGCCCATACACATAGCACACAGCTATGACTTCCACCAGCACAATGAGCAGCAGGGACAGAGTGGCTGCAAAGTCATTGAATATGTCAAACCAGTAGTTTCCAGCCTCCATGGTGAACACCATGCCAATGGCACAGCTGATAAGACACACCAGACCTGGAAGACAAGATCACTGTTCATCTCTCTGAGTCTCCCTACTCTCATCCCATGTTCTATACCTCAGGAGCCACAGGTTCCTAGGTGTACTTTAAAGGGTAGGCTCACCCACATGAGCTACGGGAGCTGCTCCGCAGAGATGTCAGCTCGTGGAAAAAGGAATTGGGGGCAGAACATACAACTGGGCTGCAGACACCCAGTCCCAGGAAGGATGCCAAGTGCTAGGAGCTTCTGAGTAAAGAGTGTGTGGCTTTCAGTGAGTGGTCAGAACATGAAGATTGGAGAGACACTTGTTTTACTCATCTTGGATATGGAGTTACAGAATCCTCAGAGGCTGAGGTGTCTGGCCACAGAATCCTCATGACCCTGGTTGGGTAGCATGAGAGTGAAGTTAACAGGTAGCCATCATAGGAAGGAAATGGTAGTTCCTTTACTAACAACTTCACAGTCAAAATGCATGAAGAAGTGGTGTGTGCTCCTACAATGATCACAGTGTATCAGAGAGGATCAGGGACTGACCATTGCACAGTGCAGCTCACTGACAGGTTTGAGTGTTGATGGCACGATTACAATATCTTTGTTAATGACTTTCAAGAGCAGAAGCAAACACAAGTAGCATTAGAAGTCAGAACAGGGTGTCCAATTGGGAGCTTATTGCTTGGAGAGTATGTGGAAGAGTATGGTCTCAGAACAGGACATACACTCCCCATAGGAAATGGACAGTTGATGACTGTTTTCCTTCAGTTAAAACAAAAACAGATGGAGGCTCTCAAAGCCTGGAGACCCGCGTGCAGGCTGGGGACTTAGCCTTTTCCCAAGGGTGGGCTGACCGACCACCTCACTTCCCTGGGATGTGGTATGTTCCTACTCCATCTCCCAGGGCTGAGTAGCACAGTACAGGAACACAGACTCCTAGAGCCTGCTTCTGGAGTTGGCTTAGAAGCACAAGGCTCTTGAGGAAACCCCTCTACTGATTGTCTTGCATTTCCCTGGCCACCCATGCCCTGCCTCCTCAGCAGTGTGTCCTGACCTGAAATGGCCTCCTTGGGCAGGTAGCTGGAGATGACCTTGCTGTCAGTCAGAGGGGTGAGGATGGC
>NW_021621066.1:4116-17571 GCF_004785775.1 Grammomys surdaster
GTAACACTTTGATAGGAAGAGCAACTCTGAATGCCTGTGCAGAAGTCTCAGTCCTGAGCAGAGATGAGGACAGAAACTACCTCCCCACAGGCTCTTTAACATCTGGATAAGAGGTGTCTGATGGAATTGGGTGGGATGGTGGACATGTTCTATGCTCCATAACCAGATTAGTACCCACTGGCAGTGACAGCACTTGAATGTGGCTTATACCATTGAGGAACTGCTTAGAAGTAAAGTTAGAATGACCTAAATATATTTACTTATTTTCAGACAGGGTCTCACTCTGCAGTCTTTACTGATGTGGAACTTGTTACGTTGACCAGGTTGGCCTCACACTCAAAGCTGCACCTTAAAGGCATGTATTGCTACACATGTATTAGAATTCTTAAACTGAATTTTATATCACTGTGCAAATTAAATTATTTTCATGTAAACTGAGTTCCACTAATTTCAGTCTTCTGTAGAGATAGCTACATATGGTCAGTGACCACCCTACTGGACATCTTAACATCTGAAAGACGGTCCTCTGTTTGAAGGAAGCCACAGACAGTAAACTGTGTAGTCTCTGAGACTCTCACCTCTAGAGGGGTCTTGGTTACACTTGATATGGGGAATGGACCGAAGACAGCAGCACTGTTTGTTGAGTACCCTTTTCTGCTCAATACAATGACCACCTTAAACTGCCTATTCCCTGCAAGGCAGGTAGGTAACTTTATGGCCCCTGTTTCTGGTGCTGGTAGGAGGCAGCCATTGGGAATTGAGAAAGGAAACCTGAACCTCACATTGTAGCCCCCAACAGTGGTTGGTGTCTTTGATCTACCCCCTGACTTCTGGGAACCTAGCCCTTCCCAGTCACCCTTTCGGCTCAGAGCTTTGGAGCCCTGAGGGACAGCTTCGACTCACTTGTTTAAGCAGTTTTCATAGTTGAAGGTGGCCTTGAAGCCATAGATGGAGAAGGTGACAATGCTGGAAAATATGGCTGTAGTACTATTGATGACAGACACGATGATAGCATGCTTCTGGCAGTCGTTGGAGGGTTCATTGTAGCTGGCAAAAGCGATCAGGCCGCCACATCCTAAGCCCAGTGAGAAGAAGATCTGTGTGGCTGCATTGATCCAGGCCTTGGGGTTGGCTAGCTGCTCAATCTGGAAGGCCAGTAGGGATAAGATTGAGGAGTTTTGCCCCCCAATCCACAGCTCCCTCTCCCAGGACAAGTAGGCTCAGATAGGGGAAAGAACTTACCCCCGAACCTCTCCACCTCCGCAGCTGTCCAGACCTGGCCTGTGTCTAGTAAATTTCTTGGAAGTAAGCCACATCACTAAATCTCAGGTAAATCTCTGATTTAAAAGATACTAGGTATTCCCCAGATGCCTCATTCTCTTTAATAGAGATTATCAGCCCAAAACAACCAGACAGATTGCCCTTATGCTAGCCCAGCTGCTATGTACATTCCGAGGAAGCTGCACTGCCTCCAAGCCACTTGCAGCTAAAGCATGTTGCTCATTCAGAACATGTTTAAGCTTTGACTGTTTCAGACAGCTTCCAATGGACAGTTTTCCATCATAACCCTGGCTGGATTCTAAGAGCCATTTTTAGAGAAAATGCCAGAGAGTAAACACTTTCCTTACTGCCCAAGAAGGCCTCTTGGGGCTGGAGAGATAGCTGAGCAGTTAAGAGCACTGGGTCTCTTCCAGAGGACCTGGGTTAAATTCCAAGCACCCACATTGCAGTTCATAACTGTTGGGGTAACCTCAGTTCACATTGTGTGACAGTGTATCCCTGTATTTTCAGTTGCTGCTTACTGTACTGACAGAGAGCTAAATGCTGGTGGGATCTTAGTACTGTCATTTCTATGGCCCATTACAAGCTTGACTTTTGTAAAGGTTTGTGCTTCCTTACCTGCCTAAAGGCAGTCTTAGAAATGTAGCAAGTATTGTCCTGCTGCTGATTGGTTATAATAAAGATCTGGCAGCCAATAGCTGAGGCAGGAAGTATGAGGGTGGAACTTCCAGGCAGAGAGAGAGAGAGAGTGATCTGAGAGGCAAGCTGAAGTAGGAAAATGGGAAGCAGACACAGAGGGGAACAGACATGGACCAGAGTGGAGTGGGAGGTAGAGAGCTAGTCATGTGGTAGGTTGTAGGCCAAAACAGTCCTGTTAAACAGTAGCTGGAAAACTGCCCGGCAAAAGGCCTAAGCTTTAAACTACATTAGAATTCTCTGTGTTGTTATTTAAACTTGTGGCAGTCTGCAAAAAAGTTGCACAAGACATAACTATCTGTAACTCCAGTTCCAGGGGATCCTACATTCTCACACAGACACACATGCAGGCAAAACATCAATGTACATATAATAAAAATTAATCATTAAGAAATATACTCCTTTGCACAGTAACTGTTGCGATTGACGCAGACACACTTTCTCTGGCTATATAAGCAGGTACTTGGCACAGTTTTTGAGTTAGCCATGTTACTCTCATGCAGCATTAGACCCCATAAAAGTCTTCTCCTGTATGAAGTTTTCTTGCCTATTGTTGTATAGCTATTTCCTCCCAATTGAAACATCTCCCCCTAGAGAGTGGCTCTTTAAGATTCAGGAGGAAAATGAAGCTGACAAGGTCTCAAGAGGCTCTTGAAACTTGGCAGATTCACAAGGCCACTCCAAGATTATTAAAGTGTTCCCATTTTAACTGCTGGAGAGAAGAGACTAGTTGTGTAGAATGCTCTGGGAATGTGGCTTTTATGAGTCACTGCCTATGCCGGGATGGGCTTTTCTGTGATACAGCTGCCTTTGAGTCACCCGTGCTCCTGTAAATAGCCTTAATAAATGCATTGGTTCACGAAGTTAGCTATGGACAGAATCGTTTCTTTGGTGTGTTGTGGGTGCCATATCTAGGATACAGCATTTGTTCACTCTTTGCATTAAAGGTCATACAACATCAGCTTTTCACCTCCATCATTATTAGAGTGGGATGGAGGGGGAACAGGAGGAAGTGATTGGGGAAGTGACGGCAGAGTCAGACGGACAAAGGACAACGACACCACCGTCACCACCTTTAAAGCAGCAGCAGTAACAAGGAAGCTCAAGCATTCTAAAGAGAAGAGTAGGAGTAGGGATACCAGGTCTCAAAGACAACAAAGGCTGAGAAGAGTTGAAGACTACAAATTGCCTTTGCTGCTAGATAAATCCCAGAAACACACAAAGCTAAGAGCTAAGGGTTTAAGGTGCCCCAGGCCTGAGAGCTGCCATACTAAGGGAGTCCATAGAAAGATTGTTACGGACATTTGTCTCCAGGCACAAAATCTGCTAAATAAATAATATGACCTATTTCCATTGAAGAACACTGGCCTGGAGGTAGGTAAAGGCAGGGATTGTTACGGTCTGGAGGGAGAGGGTCTAAGGAAGCATGGGGACAGAGAAAGGACACGACTGGAGTGGCATCTATGATCATCAGCCTAGTCAAGCATCTAGACAGGACTTTGGGTGAGACTTGGACCAGATAGGGCACAAGAGAGGAACAGTCAGTGGGGTAGTGAAAGTGTAGGAAGGACTCGACAGGGAAACTCATGCTCCACAGTGCATGGGGTTCAGAATGACTTGTCAGAGGAGGTGGTCTAGCCCCATCAATCCACAGCCCTTGGTCCAGCCTTGGGTTCACAACATCCACCTTGGTTATAGCTCTTCTTCTCCATACCACGATTTTTCCCCAGGCATACCAAAAGGGACCAGATGAGTAGCAGCACCCTTAGGACTTCTTTCCTGCAGCCCATACCTTGGGTGTGAACATGTATGCCAGGCCATTGGTGGCTCCGTGGAGTGTGAGGCCCCGCACCAGGTAGATGATGAGCACGAAGTAAGGCATTGATGCGGTGAAATAGACCACCTGTGGGAACCCAGGAGCAAAGTCAGCCTCAGGAGGGCGGAAATAGCTGTGCCACAGGAGGCAAAATAGTTCACTTGCCGTTATCAATATACATCACTGAAATGAAGATAACTGTTTTCACAGAATGTTTAGTTAACAATATGTGAAATTAAATCAGTAATATAAAGCCTGTAAGCTCTTAAAAATTAATTAGAGATTAAAACAAACAGCACAGCTAACTTGGAAATAGGGCCAAACGCCTGTTTATATCACTAGGAATCTGCAGGGACCATGGCACAGTCTGTGAATCAAATGATTTAGGCGTTTGCCCACAGCTGGCAACAACTGTACAAAAATTATTTTACAGAGTCTGAAAGTTTTCAGAATAAAAATTGAGTCACCTTTATTACATATGACATAAAAGTAAATAAAGCCATGAGTCCATGAAGAAGAGTTCTTATGTATGATGGCTTGATGGTCATTGTCACAAAAGACAACAGAAACAAAAAGGACCCCGAAATGTGTCACATAGCTCTGCCTAGCAACTAGGATCAGTCTGTGATTAAGGTGTCCCTTGCTGTCAATCCTTATGCTCAAGGATTTTAAGTATCTTGCATAATCCTCCCATATTTGCCTTTAAAAATTTCCCCTCAGCTCTGTGGATACATCCTTAGTCCAGTATGGTATCCATTTCTCCATGGCTTTCTGTGAATACCATAGTTTACGATGGCACTGTTCTAGTTTTCCTTCTGTGTGATGACAAACCACTTTAAACAAAAGCAACTTAGAGGAGGAAAGATTGATCTAGCTGACACTCTTAAGCTACCATGCATCACTGAAGGAAGTCAGGGCTGGAACTCAAGAAGGAATTTGAAACAGAAGTCAATAAGAAATACTGCTCACCGGTTTGCTCACAGGCTCCTGCTTAACTAGCTTTCTTATACAATGTAGGACCACATACCTAGGGAATGGTGCCACCCACAGTGGACTGGGCCCACTTACATCAACTAATAAGGCCATCATTGACTTATTAACATAATGTTTTATAAATTAGAGACTTTAGACACTAGCATGTTTATAAATTTATGAAGTAGTCAAGTGAACCAACTTGATTCAAGATGAACATAACAATTATCAAATCCCCTAAAGACATGCCCACAGGCCAATCTGATCTGGGAAACCCCTCAACCAGGACTCCCTTCTTAGGTGACCCTGGGCTTGTGTCAAGCTGACTGTTAAAGCTAACTAGGACAGACGCTTTCCTCTCTATGGCTCTCTGTGAATACTATGGCACCCATCTCTCCATGGTCACTCAGTAACAGCACCGTTATGCTCCCCAGCCCACCTTGCCCGTTGACTCAGTGCCCCGTAGGATGCACAGATAGACAATCAGCCAGGCCAGGGTGAGGCACAGCGCCGGCTCCCACTGCACTCCTCCAGTCTCCTGGATGGATGGTGAGATGTTGAGTGTTTTCCTGTACCAGAAGTACTGTGTGGACGTAGCCTTCTCACACTCCTCATTGTAGCCTGTGCGGTTACTATTCAGTGGGCAGACAGACCACGGCAGGGGATCCTTTGGAATGAAGTGAGAATCAACAGAGAGGTAAGGGGGGGGAGTCAAGGACTTGGTGGGATGATGGGATAGAGCCTCGGCAGAGGGATCACGGAAGAGGAGGCAGTTGTGTCTCCTGGACGGGGACATTCTGTAGATCTTTAGGAGGCAGGGCTAAGTAAGAAGTCATTGGGGTGTTGAGCTAAGGAACCCTGTCTGACACTTTCTCTTCTGGTTTCATTGTGGCTACTTCCTCCTTATGTGTTTAAGCCATGACGTCACGCTAAACTTCAGTTTTACTCAAGACCAAGTTGTAAATGAACAACCTTTTCTCTTTATGAGTTAGTGTCTAGTTTATTTTGTTCTAGTAAAGCTGACTAATAAGGGTTGATACTTGTTGCAATTCTGCAGGTGGTTTTCGGGGACTACTGTACTGTCACGTGGGTCTAGAAGTCTGTTACTAGTA
The DNA here is from genome assembly GCF_004785775.1 of Grammomys surdaster. Lineage (NCBI taxonomy): Eukaryota > Metazoa > Chordata > Mammalia > Rodentia > Muridae > Grammomys > Grammomys surdaster. The sequence goes on from NW_021621066.1 coordinate 9,994, forward strand.
TCTTGACAGTGACCAGACCATGTACAACAAGAGAACTCTGACCTAGCATCACTGCAACAGCCAAACCGGGAGCTTAAGCTCCAAGCTCATGCAGCATTGTTGGGATGGTCAGAACGTGTTAATGATCGGGCTGGAGAGATGGCTCAGCAGTTAAGAACATTGGATGCTCTTCTAGATGTCCTAGGTTCAATTCCCAGCACCCACATGGCACTCACAACCATTTGTAACTCCAGTTCCAGGAGATCCAATGCCTTTTCCTGACCTCCACAGGCACTGTTTAAATGTAGTAGACAGATATACATGCAGACTAAACACTCACAGACAATTTCTTTAACTAAAAAAAAGACTTGTAATGACACATGGATTTTCTTCCCTCCCCTTAACTTAAACAAGCCAGAGGAAGCAATAGTCAGTTAGTATACTTTCAACATCCACAAGCCAGCTCATTTTTAGGATACCCTTAAGATCATAGACAGATGTTTCATCCCACGGTCTTTGGGTGTGGAACAAGAGGAAGGTGAGATCCTGTGCCTTGAAGTTATTGAGGCCCTTGAACCAGAGATCCTGGCACTAGTGACTTCTTGTGAGCACTAATCAACAGGACCTGAGCTTAGCAGACTCAGAGCTTGGCAGTAAAACATTCGTCTGCTTTAGGTTTGTTGAACAGGGTTCTTTGGCACCTAAAATCAAATTAACTTAATTGATGTCAGTCAATGATCATAACCGCAAGCCAACTGCTCAGAGGTATTGGAGGGGACTGAGGAAAAGAAAGAAATCTGATCAGAGTTGTGGGTACGGGAGTGAGTCTGCTTTTTACCAGGTTTTGATTCTATGAGGTTGGATTTATAGGACAAAAAGGTGCCAACTAATAGAAGCAAGCCTGAGAAATCTCTTGGCTTCAAGGCCACATTTTACAAGATCCAGTGGCATTATCTAGTGGGCTACTCTACATAACATCAGGGAGCCAGGTCTGCATTCTAGGGAACTCAGTCCACTGATGGCCTCATTCCAAGCAAGAATCCCATGGTCTAGGATGGCCATCTAGTGGATGTGGGGCCAACTCTGACATGGATGTTCTCACAGACAGCTACCAACTTCCCCCATCTCCTTTGTTTTTAGAGAAGTTTCTCTCCTTTTAGTGTGGAACATCAGAATCAGAAGTCCAGTAGATGGCTGGAAGTATGCCTTTCCCCAGGCTCCCTCTAAGTCATAATCCGCAAATCTTTCCATTCCTCCTAGAGGCCTGCGTCCTCTCCCCTTATTTTTCCTGGTGTGGCCAGGCCTCTGCTCACCTGGAAGGAGTGGAAGAGGTACCAGAGAGCCCAACTGTTGATGACATTGTAGTACACAGAGACCAAAAACGAGACCACCAAGCTAGCAATGCCTGAAAGGAATAAAAAGTCCGCGCTGAGAACCAGGTGTGGGTAGCCCAACCTGTAAGCATCTCGAGGACAGTCATGATAGGACCACCCAGGGCAGGAATACTTCCCCTTCAGGCTTTTTATAAACATGACCTCACAGCTGTAACCTGTTCCTAAGGCTTAATCCCTGAACTTCTCATGTTTTTTGACATCCAAGTCCTAGGTCCTGGGCTATGTGCTTGATGTATGTCTTAGTCAGTGTTCTATTGCTATGAAGAGACACCATGACCATAGCAACTCTTATTAAAGGAAGCATTTAACTGGGTCTTGTGTACAGTTTCATTTCAGAGGTGTAGTCCATTATCGTCATGGCAGGAAGCGTGGTGGCACACAGACGAGACCTACACTGGATCTGAAGACACCAGGAAGAGAGAGACACTGGAAGTGTCTTGGGCTTTTGAAACCCCAAAGAACACCCCCCAATAACATACTTTTTCCAACAATGCCAAACTTCCTAATCCTATGAGCCTTGGGGGCCATTTCCTGATAGTGTTCCCATTTAATAAAAGAGAAAAGAAAGACCACCCAGCAGAACCAGGATATAAGCTTCAGGAAAGAGGTGTCATCTATTGCCCACTGTGATAATTATTCCCTTTAGAGGAGGTTGAGTCACTGGGACCAAACTCATTCCTATGTTATCAGGAGAGATGGCGTGTAGCAGAGGCATGAGATGTAAAGAGAACCAGCCTCACTGCCTTAGTCAGACTTGTGAAAAGACTAAGATAGTTTCTGTAGAGAGGGAGGGTTGCTCTGGAGTGGTCTGACACTGGCCCCTAGGAGCACTGTTCCTAGCTCTTGCCATACCACATGTATACATTTTTAACCTTGGCCTAGGTCTTGGTGGGAATACATCAGTATCACCACCACCGAGGGGAAATATGGCCAGTAAGCAAGTGTCGTGCCCCTAGGGACTCAGCTGCCTTCTTTCCTGTGCTACTCCCTTGCTCCTGAGCAACTGTTCCCCTTTCTGGCCTGGGAAGATACTCAGAATAACTGTGGCTATTGTTGGCCCTACCTCCTGGGATATTACAGAGGAGGTGAACCATGTCTTCTTGGAGGTATCAGAGGACAGCAAATAGAGGTCATTCTGAAAAGGTATGGTGGGAAGTAAAGCCACTTAGTTTGAATAAGTGCCCTGGCTTCCTAACTCTGGCAACATTTATGGTACCCCAAAGCCCTTATGTGGTGTGATGAAGATGAAATGGGCTCCACACTGTCATGTCAGTACCAGACACACATTAAACAGGGGCAGTTGTTTACATTCCCAGATGGTAGATGGCTGGGATTGAATAAATGTTTCTGTGTCAAGAGCTATGTCCAACCATCCACAGAATTTCAACTGAGGTCCAGAGAGGAGACACCCTGAGGTGGGAGTTTCCCAAGAGGCTGCATGTGGGGGTCAGAATCCAGGGCCCTCTCTGCCCAAGTGCCATGGCAGCCCTCCCTGAGCTGTCAGTTCACCCAGCCACAGGTCCTGCTCATGAGCAACAACCTGCACACCTGTGATGCCCAGGAACATGAATCTGTTGGGAACTGAAAAACTATCCGACATACCGACACCGCTCAGGTAGGGGCTGATGGTCCTCCAGGCACCAATGCTGCCCTGCCGCATGCGCTGCCCCACGGCCAGCTCCAGGTACAAGAGTGGTACCCCCTCCACAATGAGCATGACAATGTAGGGGACCAGGAAACTCCCTGTGGACAGGAGCATCACGGTCAGTGAGGCCCGATGGGCTTTCCCCTGTGCAACTGCTTCTACCACCTGACTTTCCCCACCCAGTCCTCCCTCTAGCCCATCCTCTCCCCTCAGACCTTCCCACTCAACCTCCACTCTTCTGCCCATGTCTTTCTCCTTCCACATATCCATCCCTCTGCTACCCCTCTCACCGTCTATCTTCCATCCACCCTATCAATCCAACGCTTTATTCATCAGTCACACACCCAGGTCTCTCCATCCATTCATTTTTCTGCACCCGTCCATGGATGTCATGCAGCCATGGTCAGTTGTTCCAATCTTTGAATACTTCCATGCTGGGAGGCAAACTGCTACTGGCCCCAGCTCCTTGGATGCCATTCTCTGTGCTTCTCCTGGCCAGAGCCTTTATCTACCCTCTTTTTAAAAAACTGTGTTGGGGAGATTGGGGAGGTTGGGGAAGTCAGAGGACAACTTTGAAAAGCTAGTTCTCTCCTTCCACCTTTATGTGTTCTGGAGATTGAACTCAGGTAGCCAGGCTTGTGTGACAAGTGCCTTTACCCACTGGGTCATCTCACAAGCACCAATCTTCTGTTGTAGCACTTGGGGGTTGGTGAAAGGCCAGACCACCACATTGCTAAATTCTTTGAACATCCCTCCTGAATGCTTCTGTCTTTCTACAGCTCTGATAGAATCTATGTGAGGAAGAGTGGAAAATCAGCAAACCTCTTTCCTGCCCTGGAGGGTTCACCTAGGTAGGGGGATTTCACATGCTTTATAGTTGCCTGGTCTATAAAATGTTCCTTCAGGCCTATTTTCAGAGAGCTTAGTGGCTTAGCAAATACAGGGATGGGTAAACTAGTTGTATTCCCCAGTACACAGGACATCATCCCACATCTCCCTTGTAAAGAGGACCTCTGTGTATCTGTTTTAAACAAGTACCTTCAGTCTAAAATTTTATTTTAGTAACTTAGAAAACCTTTAAACCCACAAATTCCTAAGGAGTTGGCTGTGAATGGGGCTGTAAACACCCCACTGCCAGACAGATGTATAGGCAGGGATGCGAGGCTACCCACAAAGTCTGCTGCATGGAGAGATGACCCAAGGCTGACCCTCTTTCACATCTCCTCAGCTCATGGCTCCCTGGCTGGGGACCTGAGAAGAGCCAACAGGAGAAGGTCACACAGAAGTAAAAGCCTGACACAACAGCAGCAGGGATCGATGGTGGCTTGTAGAGGTAACTGGCTCCTTAGCATTGTAGAAAACATAAAAGCATCAGCATACACGAACCCTAATAGTCACATGCCCGGAGCCGGCCTAGCCTGGTTTGAAGCAGGACAGGGTATTCATTGAATGTAGAGGTAGCCTTAAAGACGGATGGTTTTTGGCCTTTAAACTCTCTATGCTGAATGCTGAAGCTGCTGGCTTCTGAAAAAAAAAAAAATCCTAATAACTTTCTTGCCTATTCTGAGGCTAAAAACCTTTGGCTTGGGTGATTAACATCTGTAGCCTCACAGCAGGAGATCAAGTAAAGGATTAATTGCTAGGGCTTTTTTCTCTCTTGCCCAGAAGCCTCACCACTTACTTGCTTGTCAGGCAGGAGGGAGGTTTGGAACAATAAACTTTTATTGAACCAGGAGAAGAGAGTCACTCGCAGAAGGGAAAACTTTTACACAAGCAAATATGCATAAACTCATATAAATTCGTATATGAATTTATGCATACATACACCTTCATGCATTCCAGTTGGGCCCAGCTACTCACTAATTTCATAACTACATACTTACATACACACACATCCACACTTACATACGTATATGGAGGAAAAACCCAAGTACCAGTGCAGAGAGAACTCACTCATTCTGGATGAAATATGAGCTCCAATCTCTTATTGCTCAGAGAAAGAGAAAGCTTCTACCCTTTCATTGCTAAATGAATTAAACCTAAATCCATAAGAAGCAAACTTCATCCTCTTTAGTAAGACTAAGCCTGCCTTGCTGTTAAGAAATAACCTGTTCTATCTCCTGGTGAAGAGAAGCCTGCCTGCTCTCTCTGTAGCTTCTTCTTTGTCCCTCTTTCTCTCTGTATTCTGCATAGTGCTCTCTTCTTCTGTTCCTGCCTTAGTGTCCTTTTTATTTTTAAGGGAACGTTAAAGAGGGAAAAATCTATCAGACTATCTGCTCTCTAAATTTCTAAGCTACTCTATTCTGCTGTCCCCCTTCCTCCTCCTAATCTTGCTCTCTCCTCCTGCTCTGATGTGACAATGACAATGCAGCGCAATCACTCCTAGTTTTTTGTACATTTTCTACGGGGAATAGATTACATGATTTTTCCAAGCATCCTTTTTTTTTTTCATATGAAAGTTCACTAAAGGTTTACACATAAATTCAAATCACAAACTGAATAAGAAGTTTACAACAGTGATGTTTCCATGTGTTCTTATTAAGAGTAATTATTTGGCTAAATATTAATTTTCTGTCACTGGCTTCTTAGGTTCATGGAGAGTTAAAGATCATAATTTTTGTGACTAAGTTATCATTGAAACTTTGTATAGATAAACCCAGTTAATATTTTATCTTCTGTCCTTGCACCTACAATAAATTGTTTATTCTTTTTATGACCTTTGGTTGTTTTACAATCTCTTGGAACGTGTTCTACGTTGTAAGTGCCTGCTTTCTATCTCAGAAGCACGTGAATCATGACATGTGAAGCCTGGCAGAGCTCTCACTACAGTTTTCATATCAGAGAGGACTTTAATAGAAGTCCTATTATAAAGGGCTTAATAGTTACTAGCAGAATTTTAGGAATTCTTATTGGATCATCATTAAGAATTAAGAAGTCATCTATTTGTCTATATAGCATCACTACAAGACAGTACATCTTTATTGATCTGCAGAAATCTGCTCAAAAGTGTGGGTTAATAATAACAGGAAAAGCGTATTAATATCAGGAATCTTTCCTAAAATGTATTCCTCTTTGGCCTTGCCTAGAACGGCTCACCTACCATAGTTTTACAATCCATGGTGAAATCATCTCAGGAAAATCATCTGCTAGTTTTTAGCCTCTCCTAGCTGGTTCCTGGTAATCATACAATGTCTCTACGGTACACATGGAGCGCCTGTGTTATAGGGGATTGATGGCCGTCTGTAGCACTACTGCGCTAACTCCCCAGGAGACAGCTGCAAAGGAAGGGAAAATAACTGCTTTAAAGCTTCAGACTGTGTGGAGCCCTGAGCTAGTGGTCTTCTTAGCCCATGTGTTTTACAGACTCCTGTGTCCTCCCCCTTTCTCCCTCTGGTCCTGTCTAGATGCTTGCCCTCATACCTTCCTGCCCTTACTCCCCACAGTGGTTTCTGGGAACAAGAAGTTACCATCTTAGGAAACCAGCTTTCACTTCCTTCATCAGCCTATGTCCCTCCAACTCTCCCTCAGCCCCAATCCCACTCAGAGGGGAAGAGGAGGCTATAGCCAGCTCTAGCTCCTGCTTTCTGAGAGGGCGAGTCTGGGCTGGTACCAGTCGGAGAGAGGGATACTCTTAAAAGGCAGGCTCCTGGGGCCTGTCCAGTGGTCTTCAAGAATGGCCCGAGGTCCCCCACTGGGTCCCTTCAGAACTCAAGTTGCATTTTTCAAGAGACTTTATATTCAAGAAACCTTATATTCCCTTTGTGATGGCTAAGCTTGACGGTCAAAGTGATTACCTATGGGATCAACTAAAACCCAAGGACCTGAGCACAGCTCTGGGGAACTTGTCCTGACTGGATCATTTGAGGTGGGAAGACTCACCTTAAGTCCATACCTGCATACCATATGACAGCTCACACAAAAGGATTGGATGGAGGAAGCTCTTTCACCTGCTCTCCCTCACTCCTGCTGCCAAGTTTATCTAGTCTCATGATGAAGCACTCTTTTGCTTGCATTAGAACCGACTTCTTCAAGATTCTAACACAGACTGAAACACTCAGCCTTGTGAACTGAACAGCTACTGGATTTTTGGCTTTTTACTGGTACATAGCCATTGTTGGACTATCTGGATCACAGCCTGTAAGCTACTATAATTCCATTTACACATACACATGCACATATATATTACATATATACACACACATACACACACACACACACACATACACACACATATACACACACACACGTATTTGTCACCAAGTTCTGTTTCTTTAGAGAACTCTAATAGACCCTTATAGCTAGAAAGTTGAGGTGAGGCTAAGATCTTGGAGAGAGAGTATCTCCTTAGATGCACCACAGACTAACAAGCAAAAACAGACACTTGAACTTTGATTACACATACATTTTTCCTCTTTAAGCCAGTCCTTGTAATGGGCATGTAGTGTAGAACAGTGACTCCATTTCGTTAAGCATAGGCTTGACATCAGCGTATTGACCTTTGACCTTATGACCTTGTATACCTTGTTAGACCTTTGTAACCTGCTTAAGCTTTTTTTTTTC
>NW_021621066.1:17671-21898 GCF_004785775.1 Grammomys surdaster
CTTCTCCGTGGATGTAACCCCCTCCTACCCTCCCCACTCCCACTTCCTCACCCTCAAAATTCCCACCCCCTGGGGTGTCCAGCCTTCATGAGGTCAAGGATCTCACCTTCCACCTGTGCCCAGCAGGGCCCTCCACTCTTACATATTCAGCTAAAGCCCTGGATCCCTCCCTAAGTGCTCCCAGGCTGGTGGTTTCGACCCTGGGAACTGTGGTTGGTTGGTATTGTTGCTCTCCTCATGGGGCCACAAACCCTTTCAGCTCCTTCAGTCCTCACTCTAACTCCTCCATTGAGAACCTCATGATCAGTTCAATGGCTAGTTGTGAGCATCTGCCTCTGAATATGTCAGACTCTTGAAGGCCTCTGAGGAGACATCCATATCAGGCCCTTATCAGCATGCACTTCCTGACTTCCACATCAGCATCTACCTTTGGTGACTGCACATGGGATGGATACTCAGATGGAGAGGTCTTCAGATGGCCCCTCCTTCAGTTTCTGTCCCTCACTTTGTCTCCATATTTGCTCCCTTGAGTATTTTGTTGCTCCTTCTAAGAAGAACTGAATCACCCCCACTTGGTCTTCCTTTTTTATGAGCTTCATGTGGCCTGTGAGTTGCATCTTGGGCATTTCAAGGTTCTGGGCTAATATCCGATAATCAGTGAGTGAATACCATGTGTGTTCTTTTGTGATTGGCTTACTTCACTCAGGATGATATTTTCTAGTTCCATCCATTTACCTAGGAAACTCTCGAATTCATTGTTTTTAATAGCTGAGTAATACTCCATTGTGTAAATATACCACATTTTTTGAATCCATTCCTCAGTTGAAGAACATCTGGGTTCTTTCCAGCTCCTGGCTATTATAAATAAGGCTGCTATGAACATAGTTGAGCATATGTCCTTGTTATATGTTCGAGCATCTTCTGGGTATATGCCTAGGAGTGGTATAGCTGGATCCTCAGGTAATGCTATGTCCAATTTTCTGAGGAACCACCAGACTGATTTCCAAAGTGGTTGCACCATCTTGCAGTCCCACCAACAATGGAGGAGTGTTCCTCTTTCTCCACACCCTTGCCAGCATCTACTATCACCTGAGTTTTTAATCTCAGCCATTCTGACTGGTGTGAGATGGAATCTCAGGGTTGTTTTGATTTGCATTTCCCTGATGACTAAGGATACTGAACATTTCTTTAGGTGCTTCTCGGCCATTCGAGTTTCTTCCGTTGAAAATTCTTTGTTAAGCTCTAAAGCCCATTTTTTAATAGGGTTATTTGGTTGTCTGGAGTCTAATTTCTTGAGTTCTTTGTACTGCTTAAGCTTTCTTGTTTTCTCTTTCATTCTAGAAAAATATCCAGCCATTTTATGAGACATAATTAAATTAACAAATCAACAGTCACCAAAGCTAGGTGTGACAATCTTTATGACAATCAGCAGGTCTAGCTGATGGCATAAAGGTGGCAGGGTTTTGGCTTGGAAGATAATGCTTTTTTAAGGTGGCTACTTTAAAAAAGAAAGTTGAATCCAAGCTACACATATAAAATTACCTATATACATCCTGTTAAACAATGGGGGTTGTTAAGTTCCCAGGTAAACCTTGCAAAAACAAAACAAAAAACCTCAACAACAACAACAAAATGCAAGACAGTCTCCACACAGTATAGAGAGATCTGCTCTAACCATACTTTTAGTTTTGAACATAAGTAACTTACATATCATGAGATAAACAATATATAAGTTATGCCTTTAATCTTCGTTGTGTTGTTCTTTCTCCGTGTCTCAGTGTCAGATGGCTAGCCTGACTCAGGAAAGGGAGCTTCAGAGGCTATATTGAGGCAAACATAGTTGGGTCTGAAGTGGAAGGCCGAATTCCATCTTCAGAGCCAGGTTGTTAATGAGCTTAAACAGCATATGACAACTGACACAAAAGATATTTGTTTTTTTTTTTTTCCTCTATAAAACTAAATCTAGGAAACTTGCTGTTGAACCCAGTGAAAAGTGGCTCGGCCCAAAGTATCTGTTTTCCTTGTATCCAGTGTAGAATTATCCAGGTTAGTCTTATTTACTGGGTCATGCATTGGAACAGATTGAAAAGCTAGCCTTTTAGAGTATTTAAACTTTAGGAAGTCATGGGTGAGTGGCAGTGCAGCCCCCATAATAAAGGAAGTTATCTGCTTTCTAATGGCTAACCTGAGACCCTCCCTGTCTAGACTTGGGGCGACCAACTTCTTGGAAGACTCTACTCACAAGCAACTCCTGCGTGCCTACAAATGCAGGCAGACAACCTGGAAAACTTACTAGCTTCTGTTTTCCTTTAGCCTCTGCCAATGAGAAGGCTCTGTGAAACTAGATGGGTCAGAATTCCCCCACAACCTCAAACAAGAGAAACACCCTGTCTTAGTTAATACCTGGGCCATAGCTCCTTACCAAAACTAACCAACTAACCACAACAAACCAGAAAAACAAAACAACTGTTTTGTTTGTTTTACTGTCCGATTCTGCTCAGCGTCTGAGGAAGCTGCTGAGCCGTGACTCTGGAAGAATCTTTGACATAGTTTGTAAGCCCTGGGTCAGGGCTGCCCTTTTCCTGCCCTCGCTCCCACTCCATCTTGATGAGTGTCTCCAGCCTGTCAGCAACCGGCAGCAAGTACAGTCCCTGGGAGAGGCTGGACCACCTAACCATGTCACCGTCTCCTGCCATCTCCCAGTTTTCTCTTTTAGTCTTTCTTAGTGCAATACTGCTGTCAGTCCCAGGTCCCCCAGAGCCCCATTTGTATCCAAATATTTAATGCCATCATTTCTCCAAACACTTGATTTGGCGTAAGAGTCACTTTCTGTGTAAACCACATAAGCTCTGGGAAGGGTGCTGGCAGCGCATTTACTGAGTTCATGGGGCGTGTGCTGTGTTATGATAGGAACTTCTCTGCTCCAGCCTCACGTGATCACAAAATCCAAAATTAAGTGTTTCTACTGATCATCAATTCACACAAGTTCACAGAGCTGGAGAAATAGAGACAGATGCAAAGGGAGGCAGGAGGGCCTCCTTTAACCAGCTGCCACTCGTTACACAGTTATGTGTAGGGGTTGGTCTGGTGCTTCTTGTATTTAAATGCTAAATTCTGGCTCCCAAAATCTGGTTGCCCTTGATGAGCAGATCCTCAAGTATACCAAGTGATACTATGTAAACCTTGCTCCCCAATATAAAACTATTGGTTAAAATAAAACTGGTGACAGCCACTTACTGGGGGCAATGGAGAGAGGTGGAGTTTGAGTTATGGGGTTGGGGGTTGCAGGTAGGCTTCGTGAGGAGGAGAGAGGAGAGAAAGAGCACAAAGGAGGAGAAGATGAGAGAACAGGAGGTCTTCAGAAGTCATGATGGACCAAGAACACATGCCGGAGTGATATGCTACCCAGGACACCAGGCTGCTGGCACAGAAGTAACCAGAGAGTTTCAAACAGCAAGTATTTGGGGAGCACAGTTTAGTCAGTAGCCAGACTGGTGATTTAGATTCAGGGTAACTTCCCCCCTCCCCCCAGTAATTGAATGGAGCCTGATAAATAAATATCATAGTTTAAGTCTCATTCATTTAAACAGAGGTAAATTTAATAGATAATCTTATACAGCTATTATAAACAGCCACGAGTCTACTAGGAAGTGCCTGGGATCAAAGAGTGTCTTCTAAGAAGTCAGGTGTTTAGTTTCTACCTCTTTTGGGGATATATCCACCTACCAAGTCAGAAATTCTCTAATATTAGTCATTTCCATTAACCTCAGGAAAACAATTAGAATTGCCAGCCCATTTTCAGCTTTGACTGGCAAGCAGGATTGCTCACAATCCTATCGGGACCCCAGATGAGAACACTTTGGGGAGACAACTCCCAGTTATGGCAAGCTTTGTGACTTTGACTTTTCCCTAAGTCTAGTGTCACCAAACTGACACAGGTTTCTGGATCCTTTCCTACTGGCTGGCAACATTTCAAATGTGTACTGGGCATGTGTTCAGGTCTCTGCTGTTTACCAACAACTCTGTCCGTTTTTCAACAGGATCTGGTTGTTTGTATCCAGCCTATTACATCGAACTATATAACCCCGAGGTTAAGGATTTGAGGCTGTAACAAGCAACCACTGTAACACAGAAAGTTCCAGAGAAGGTGGATCATGGAGAAAGACCCAAAGCCATTCCTGATGAAGAATGGGTTGTCTAAAGGGGGAATAAGTGATCATAGTCCCA
>NW_021621066.1:21998-31704 GCF_004785775.1 Grammomys surdaster
ATCTCTCTCTCTCTCTCTCTCTCTCTCTCTCTCTCTTTGTGTGTGTGTGTGTGTGTGTGTTTTCAAGGCCAGTCTAGTCTACAGACCTAGTTCCAGGACACCAAGGCTACACAAAGAAACCCTGTTTCAAAAAAAGAGTGTTCACAGCACAACAGGTGGACATCTGAAAGGGCATTCTTGGCTACTGGGTGACATCTTCCAATCTCTGAAGATCCCCTGACCATAGCATTCAGACCAGACAAACAAGATAGTATACTAGGTGGAAAAATAGAACTACAGTCCTCGGTAATCATGGGAACCAAGAACCTAGAGGAAGACTCCCTTTAGGTGCCCAGAACACTGTAGTCTGCCTTCAGAGCCCCAGAGCTTAACCCCTTCTTGTTCTCCTGACTATCCAACAGTGAATGGTTTTTGCTACACCAAATGCACCCATCTGTCTGGGAGTGTTCCTGAAGGTACTTCCCTTATTGACGACCCTTGGAAGAAATTATGAAGTGGTAGGAAATGTGGAGGCCCAAGCCAGACTCTTAAACTTCATCCAGCAAGAGACCAGTCCATGTGGCTCTGAAACACAGCAGGATCTAGCCATGGAGACTTTCTTCTCTTCTGGTTTATATATCTCATATTTCCCATTACAGGCCTTAAAAATAGCTTATCAGGTGTTCCTTATGTTAGGCCAGTGGATAAAAGAGATCCAGAGGGGTAAGGACACAGTCTAAGGGAGCCCCTGCTGATGGCCATGTGTAAGACAGTCCTGCAGACTTGTCTCCTGAGCCAGAGCATTTCTCTGTCTGTCTGTCTGTCTCTCTTTGGTTTGATTTCTTTTGAGACAGAATTTCTCTGATTAGCCCTGGCTGTCCTGGAACTTGATCTGTAGACCAGGCTGGCCTCAAACTCAAGATTACCTACCTGCTTCTGCCTCCTGAGTTGGAGGATCATGCTGTGTCCTGGGACTAAAGATATGCACCACCATGCCTGGCATATTATTTGCTCTTACCATTGATTCTTTAATATCTTGTGACTTTGATGAATTCCTAATAAGATCTGCCATTCAAAATAACCTGAAGTAAATATTCTCTTTGGCCTATTTTTCCCATTCAAATGAATAATCTGTAAGCAAACACCCTAAGCACTCTTGACAAATAATCAGTATCCATAATAAGAGACTATGAAATACTTTTTCCCTGTTTATGTCACAGCCCCTGGAAAGTGAGGGCAAAAGTGGAGGCGGGGCATGGTACTGTGGGGCAGAAACAAAAGCAGGCAGCAAGGAGGGGAAAGATAGTCTACAAATTGAAAGGTGGAGATGCCAGGCAGAAAGAACAGCTTTAATTCCCAGTAAAGCCCTCAACTCCATCCAGAAACCTAAGCAGGCTGACCCTTCTTTGCCTACAGCTATCAGTGGTAGCAGTTTAATTAGCACCTGGCCCTAGGCTGCTGAAAATTCTCATGAGTGTCCCAGGTCTAGTAATCCTGGTCTAGAGACTCAGGATTGGGAAAACTTTAAAGTTTCCTTTAATTCCATAGATTGACAGTTACTGTGCTGGGAATGTTAGTCGGGGCCTCATAAACGTTTAAGCAAGATTTTAGCAGCCCCACCCACAGCACTCAGTTAAGTAAGTGTTCTTGCAACTTTTTTTCCCACCCACCAGCTTTGAGATGTCCACAGACCAGTGTCTTGCAAGGCCAGCAGAGCGATTTACTTATACACTAGGGACATGGGGGAGCCTGGGCTAAGCTGTATGGGGTCATTTGTCCCACGACCCCAGCAGTAGCTATGTGAGTTCTGGGCAAACAGTTACAGCCCCTCGGGATGCCAGCACCCAACAAAGACTTCCCACATATGGACAGAACTTGCTGTGCTACCTCACACTCCAGCTCCATTGGAGTTCCAGGTACTTCCCATCTCAAACTCAAAGCAAGCTTTCCCTCTACGCTGGAAAACTCCAAGACTAATTGAGGTTTTGCCTGTGTGCTAGAAAAAGCTGAGCAGATCTTCCCTACCTCCAGCTAGTGACAGCTCAAGAGCCCAGCATGGAGTAAAGAAACAGAGGAGTAGAGAGTCTCCCCTCTCTCACCCTTCCTCCTCTGGAAGACATTTGGTTCCTTGGAGTCCTGTGTCTCTCGGTTTAAGAGTTGTGGCATAGCCCTCTATCCTAGTTCTAATGGGTAGCCACACATGATCAAATCACCGCGCACCGTCAGAGCCCAAGGCCCCTCTTCTCCTTACTCCCAGTGGAAGTGGGAGTTGTCTAGGTTCTCACCATGCTAGCTCTGCTTGGAGAGGGTTCCTTCATGGGAAGGGGTGCTCGGAGTGCTGCACAGTCAGGGCCACTTCCAAGTCTTTCTCCACGAGTTTGACATGGTATGTACATGACCCTAAGTAGAGGTCTTCTCAAATCATGGGTGAGAGATGCCAAGAAATGTAATATAAGGGTACTGGCAGCCATCTAGGGGTCATGGAGCTCAGTTTCCAGGGACAAGAGACCAAGCCACGGGAAAGGGAGAGTAACAGCGAGCGAGCTCTCTCTGGGATGGGAACGGCCCTAAGGTTATCAATCTTTGCTCAACCTAGAGTCTTCCCCTCTCCCCCACCGGTCCTGTTTGCACACATACACACTTATATACATATATATATATGTACACACACAAACACACACATGCACACACACACACCTTGTGCCTTCCTGCCCATTTCTCCTCATGCTATCTTCCAGGAACAAAAGCAGCAGCCATCTCAGGGCTAACTCTGCAGAGGGACCGTAGCACAGTCTTAAACTGTTTGTAAGGCATTCCGCTCTTAATGTGTTGGTCAGATCTACTCAAATGTGGGCCTTTGTATCCAGTGTCTTTTCCTAAACCAAGCTGTGGAACCAAGGTGGCTCACAGATCCCAGAAGTGGAGCGGCTGTCACAGAGGTCATGCAGTGTTGCCAGAGGACAGCACATAGCCACACTACTGGTCGGAGCCTGCCCTGCTTGTCCTTTTGAGCAAGCAGGGTCTGAACGCTGCCTTCTCATTCAGGAGGCTTCTCAAGGCTAACCCTTCCTTATTCTGAAAAGACTGTGCTTTTACCCTTTACCAACTTGATGTCAAAGGAGGCTGAGGCCTGTGTGGTTTATTCTCTGGAGACACCTGACAGCATATTCCCGAAGCTGTTTGGAGTTACTGCTCTAACACTCAAAGGTCATAAGGTAGTCTAATTTTAACCCAAAGTATCAAGCAGTAACCACATCCAATCTGGTGTGGCCCGTGGTCAGCTTGTCTCTGTGACAGAGCCTGGTTGCTTATCTGCTGCGTAGGGCCAGAAGAAAACTGAAAGCTTGTACCAAGGTTGGGAGTGTGGACACCTTTAACTATGCCAGGCAATCACTTCCTCAAACCTTACTTAGTTGGTATCACATTCCGTCCACAGAAAAGGAAGAAAGGAAGTAGATCACAGCTCCATATGCACAACCCAGAGGTTAAAGAGTCAGGGGAGGAACAATTTAGCCAAAGATGTTTTAGACAGCAGAGCAAAAGCACTCTCCATGGATGCAAAGGCCAAACCTTCCTTCTGTGTGGGACGGTGGGTCAGCTCTTTGGAGGTGACATCCAGCAGGTCCTATCATTCATCCAGATTCCCGGAAGGAGAAAGTCTTAGATGTGAAGCACTCAGTTAGGCAGGCAGGCTGCACCTGCCCATTACACTCACCTCCGCCGTACATCTGGCACAGGTAGGGGAAGCGCCACACGTTCCCCAGGCCCACGGCATAGGAGACACAGACAAGTAGGAACTCCAGGGGGTTGCCCCACTTTGGCCGCACCTTCTCCACAACCCCAGGCTGGGCACACTCTGTTGACCTCGGTCTTTCTGGATGCTGACCAGGAGGGCCTCCAGAGCCTCCCCAGGGCTGTAGCTCTTCATCCTCTGGCAGGGAGATCTCATGTGCTGAAGGTGATTCCATCGTCTGTGACTCTCAGTGTAGAATGGACAACACCTGTGCTCTCTTCTGCCCCGCCCCCAAACCCCTGTGTTTTCTACTGTTTCTTTCTAGAACTCTGGAATCAGCTTTGGACCCTACCAGGCCATGGTGTGGGTTCCTTTCTTGACCAGTGCCTCCCTCTCTGCCTCAACCTCACAAGTGGCCAGTTTAGACCCTCCCACTGACCTTTGGCCACATTCCTTTCTGTGTCCCTTTTCTCTCAAACTTCAGGATTTCTGGGCTCCTCAGGTTGCTGTTAAAGGTGTCTGCAAAAAAATTTTACAAAGGTGATTGTATCTGCTGGAGGCTGATGAAAAATTGGAAAATGTTTAGCTACAAACTGCAGAAAAACTCTGATCTACGTACTTGTCAATTTCTATAGTACAAACATTCCCACTAATGGCGCTTCCTGAGCTACCAATAAAATCCGTTAAGTGCAACAGGACACCATTATGCTGGGTTTCCACCTTGTACACAGAATGACAGAGCTATCCTCAGGAACATAACTGACAGCTAAAGGGTAGCAAGTAATCAGAGTCGGTGAGCTGAGCATTGTGTCTGATTTCTGATGCCACTCAGGCCTCAGTAATAACTGGATTTAACCTTATCAAAGGGGATGAAGCCCAGTTCTCTGAGCTGTCCAGATTCCCAGCACAGACAATTCAGTCCAGATTAACCTCATCTGAGCGTTCCCAGGAAGCTGCCCAACGGATGACTGCCTATGGATGGGAACCTCACTGTGCCTACCAGAAACAGGATACAAACGACCACCAAACTGTGTCACTCGGATTCTGGACAAAGGAGAGAAAGTGGGTACAGCTGTGGCCAGGGTCCTATAGTCTTATTTTCCCAACTAAGAAGGTTACGCAATTTTCAATCATTTGCTCATCCTGGTGAGTGCACTGTTAATTAGTTATCAGAGTTTCAAGTTTCCCCATTTGAGAAAGTCCAGACTCCTTAGCTCTGCTTGCAAAGCCTTGAGGAATCTTTTTTTATTTTGATGTTGTTGGTGTTGTAGTTTTCTTTTTGTAAAAAGTTATCTTTATTTTGTGTGTGTTTTGCCTTCATACGTGTGTATAGCTATACCGCTAGCATTCATATATACACAAATATATTCATCTATATGTGTATCCACATATATCTGGAACTGGTGTTATGGATTGTTGTGAATCACTACTTGGGTGCTGGAAACTGAACCCAGGTTCTCTGCAAGAACAGCCAGAGCTTTTAACTGCTGAGCCATTGCTCCAGGCTCCCCTTTGAAATGGAGGTTTGCTAAGTTACTTGCTTAGGGTAGGTCTTCAGTCTTCCTGCTTCAGCCTCTCAAATAGGCGGCGTTACAGATAGATATTACCACACCTGGCTCATGTTGACTTCTAATTACAATTACATTATTTGAGATTTGTTTTGTGCCCTAAGTAAGATATGTGGTGGAAGAGCAATGTGCTGATAAGAACGTATATTCTGTAGCTAGTGTACGGATAATTTATCTTTTTAAAATAATAATTAACCCCTTATTGTTATACAATGATCTTCCTGTTTCTTTTTATGGGGTTTTGATGTTGTTTGTTTTGTTTTTTTTGAGACAGGTATAGCCTCAGTCTCTCAAATAGTGGGAAATTCAGGCACGCATCACCACCACATGTGGCTCTTTTTAAATTTTATTTTATATTTTATCTTTCTAAATTACTCTGTCCACTATCTCCAATATAGGTATTGTGCTGTTGTGCCCAAAACCAGCAAAGGATTTGTCCGAAATAAGACTTAGTACCATCTCAAGAGGATTACTGAGAAACATCCTGCTCTACATGAGACCCACAGAAACCAAAGTAAAGCTATCTCATTCGACTGTGTTGTAGACAGCTCCCTGACTGGCCTGGGTCGGCTTAGGATCTTTTGACTTTACAATGGTGTAAAAGCAAAATGAATGCTGTAGAAGCTATAGTTTGAGTTTCAGTGCTTTTTGAGGAAGCAGTCTGAAGCAGGATGCTCTGTGGAGATGAGGAGAATCCTGGCAGCCGCATGCCCTCTGATGATCAGTTGACCATGAGCTGCTGCTCTGACTGATGGTTAGGAAGGTAGGTGTAACTGATACATCTTCAACTCAGGGTGCTCTTCAGTCTGTAGAGGTGCAGCAGTATGTAACCCCAGTGTGGGTGGAGGAGTGTGGGAGCTCAGTAAGAATTCTGAGTGCTTGGGAGAAAACTCTTAAGAAAACAAGACAAGAGTCTTGTGGCCTTAGTTTTTTCAAAACACAGAATTGTTCTTGGAATGTGCTTGCATGACCCTCCCAGGTGTAGCCAATAGGAGTGATTTTTATTCATTACAACTGGCTATTGTTATTTGTTTATATGCCTCTGTGGAAAAACATGGGTTTGTCACATGTAGCTTTGTCTCTGTGATTGTAAACAGCTTGAAGTCATGAGAACTTTACTCATGTGACCTTTCTTAACTCTCGGAGTCTAAGTTGTCTGATACTCTGAATAAAGTTGGCTGTTGCGTTAGACTTCAGTCTGCCTCATTTTTAGGCTCCATGCTCCCAGGTTCCACTGCCTGTAGAGGGGTGAACAGAGGAACATGTGTATTTCATGATATCATGTCCTTGCCTGTCTGTTTCCATAAGTAAAACTGTTCCACAGAAGTGAGTTCCCGTCATGACTGAAATGCTCAATGGTGTATTTAAATTTTTACAAGTACTGGATGTAAGTATTTCTAAACGCACCATGTTTTTTTTTCTCTCTCTTCTTAAACAGGCTCTGCCCTGGCTCTCAGATTTGACTGCATATTGGATTTACCTGAGAAATTTGAAAACTATGCAAGGCTGGGTCCCACTCTTGGGATTTCTGATGGATGCTGGAACTTTTCAGTGCTCCCAGGTGTTTCTAGCTGCAGACATGTTGGGCATGCTGAGATAGTAACAGGATAATAACATCGGCCAGCCTTCCTCTTTTCACCTCTGAGGGCACAGGATAATGAGACCTTGACTGTGACTGACCCCAGGAAGGCATGACAATCGCAGAAACAGTGACTATGCCTGAGAAGAGGGGACACATACCTGAGAATTCAGGAATAGGCTCTGTTGTGCCTGACAAGAGGTGGACCACTCTTCAAGCCTAAAAACAGCCTCATGAGAAATCAGGAGTAGACATTTAGGGAGATAAATGCCGCGTCTTACATTTTATGCAACGATCATTCTGAAACCAGGTATCAAGAAAAGATGGGCTCGGCAGCCATCTTCCAGTTAACTCGCCAAAATGACCAACACAAAGGGAAAGAGGAGAGGCACTCGGTATATGTTCTCTAGGCCTTTTAGGAGACATGGAGTTGTTCCTTTGGCCACATACTTGCGAATCTACAAGAAGGGAGATATTGTAGACATCAAGGGAATGGGTACTGTTCAAAAAGGAATGCCTCATAAGTGTTACCACCGCAAAACCGGAAGAGTCTACAATGTCACCCAGCATGCCGTGGGCATCATTGTAAACAAGCAGGTTAAGGGCAAGACTCTGGCCAAGAGGATCAATGTGCGGACTGAGCACATTAAACACTCGAAGAGCAGAGACAGCTTCCTGAAGCCGGTGAAGGAGAACGATCAGAAGAAAAAGGAAGCCAAAGAGAAGGGCACCTGGGTTCAGCTGAAGCACCAGCCTGCACCACCCAGAGAAGCACACTTTGTGAGGACTAGTGGGAAAGAGCCCGAGCTGCTGGAGCCCATTCCATACGAATTCATGGCCTAGTGTATAAAAGAAATAAAGGACCCGACTGCAGAGTTTTTCCTTAGGTTAAAAAAAAAAAAAAGGAAAGATGGAAGCAGCCAAGATAGTGAAAATCCTTCTATTTTTAAAGTAAGTTACAGGTCTATATTAAAAGACTCACTTTGGGAAATACAACATCATTATCCACCTTTTTAGACTTATATATATCATTTTAATTTATGTGCTGTGCTTTTGTGTATGTCTGTACAGGTGCAAGCAGGTAACAACAAGGACAGTAGAGGATGTTGAATCCCCTGGAAGTGGGGTTGTTGGAGGTTGTAGATGTCCCAATATGGATGCTAGGAACCAAATGTTGGTACTCTGCCAATGTAGCAAAGATTTAGCCAGGAAAATTTCTCTTCGGCCCCGCAAAAGGCCTTTCTTGTGCCTACATTTGCTATTGGTAGAAGAGAAAAATAAAAGACATCTCCGGCTGATGTCCCAAGTGATGTCTAAGCTTTTTCAACAGTGCCTGGAAAGATAGATTCAAAGAAATCTTTCAATTCCATGAGCTCAGCAGAGCAAAGATGGTTAGTACAGGAAGAACTCCCAGTCTAGATAACCTTGATCCGCTTTATTATGATAAAAAAAAGAAAAAAGACATTCACAAATGATAGCCATAAATATGGAGTCTTTTCAGCTACACCCTGCTCTGTGTGATGTATATACATTTTAGTGAATGAAGGTGGTTGTAAGTGATATTTATAAGAAAGTTAGAGTTTCTTGTATTCTTATGGATGCATCTGACACTGAAACCCTAGAGTTGGGAGTATCTGTTTTGATCCCTTGTACAGTTTAGAGTTGTAGAGAGGTTGGTCCTGTCCCATTGTCAGGAACCTTAGATTCGGAGAAAGGTGACTTCCATTGGAATCCCAGAAAAAGTCTTAGTGGCTATTACATCCTGGTAGCATTTAAAGAGTCGTCAGGGAACAGAGAATTACATATTCATTGTGACTTTAAAGAAAAGAATTAGATTAAATCTAAGATGTCACCTTACTTGTGTCTAACCTCTAACACTGGTTGAAAAGCAATTACCCTCTAGGATTTTGTTTTCTTTTAAGCAAAAAAAATGTAATTGCTTCTTTGGCTCCTTAGAGTTACAGTCAAGTTTCTAATGACAGTTTACCTTAAATTCTAGAACTTTCTAGAATCGAGAAAACAATGATCTTCAATACCGGCCTTAACTTTTGATGACAAAGAGGCTACAAGGTTTGACCTTCAGGTGGCAGAGGATGGAGGGTCCCTCCTAAGGGATGTGGTCCCCTCCCCAAGGTGGTCTTCTTCTTCGAAGCTCCCTAATCTTCTTCACAGACTCTGGAGGCCCAAGACCAGTACTCCAGCCAAGAAGTTCCCACCAGCAGTCAGTAACTGTGAAACAGAGTGGCTGACTTCGATCTCTGGGAGGTCTATTCTTAGGCCACAGGGGAAGAGCCTCCCCTCTTGAGGTGATTCCTGATGAAAGTCCCCAGGGCCACCAGGGGGATGCACATGGTAGATGAAGCCACCAGGAATCCGATGACAGCTAGTGCATATGGGGGGTAATCCTTGGTCACCAGCTGCCCCTGGGAGAAGAGACTGAGCATCAGGGGAAGGTCCCTCCTATCAAATCCAAGAGAAATGCTCACCCAAGCCTTCTTCTATGAAGGGAAAGATGCTCAACAGAAAAGGCCTACGGTGCTCCATGACACTGCAATTCACAGCAAGTCTTTGTAGAAACCATGCCCATTTTCTCTGTATGCCATAAAGATAGATAATTCTGACCTTTTCAAGCATATGTGAGTTGTGCGTGAAGCTCTCTAAGAGTGCCATAAAAACAGTCTAGTACCTTACTCGGAGGCCCTAAATGTAAGGGAACCGTTAGCACAGATTAGAACTTTTTGTGGTGGTAGAAATGCTCTGTATGAATCTGTCTGTGTGGTAACCCAGAGGAACCAGCACTTCTGGGGAAAGTTCCACTGGGACACTGTGGAGGTGACGTTTACTGTC
>NW_021621067.1:0-3758 GCF_004785775.1 Grammomys surdaster
CATCTAGTGAGATGATCTTGTGGTTTTTTTTTCTTTGATATTACTTATATAGAGGATTTCGTTGACCGCTTTCCATATTTTGAGCCATCCCTGAATTCCATGGATAAAGCCTACTTGATTATGTCGGATTTTTTTTTTTTTATATGTTCTTGGATTTGGTTTGCGAGAATTTTTTTTTTTTTGGTATTTTTGCGTCAATATTAATAAGTGAGATTGGATTGAAGTTCTCTTTTTTATTGGATCTTTGTTTGGTTTAGGGAAGAACATAATTGTGGTTTTATAGAACAGATTGTGTAGTGTTCCTTTTACTTTGTGGAATAATTTGAAGAGAATTGGTATTAGGTCTTCTTGGAAGGTCTGATAAAATTCTTCACTAAATTCATCCAGTCCTGGACTGTTTTTTTTTTTTTTTTTGATTGGGAAACTTTTAATACCTGCTTCTATTTCTTTAGGGGGATATAGGATTGATTAGGTGGTTTATCTGATCTTGATTTAACTGTGGTAGCTGATATCTGTCTAGAAAATTGTTCACTTCATCCAGATTTTTGAATTTTGTTGAGTATAGGCTTTTGGAATAGGATCTGATTATTTTTTTTGATTTCCTCAGTTTCCATTGTTATGTCTTCCTATTCTAATCTTATTATCTTGGATACTGTCTCTGTGCCCTCTGGTCAGGCTAACTAAGGTTTTATATATCTTCTTGATTTTCTCAAAGAACTGGTTCCTGGTTCTGTTGATTCTTTGTATAATTCTTTTTGTTTCTACATGGTTGATTTCAGCCCTGAGTTTGATTATTTCCTGTTGTCAATATCTCTTGGATGTATTTGCTTCTCTTTGTTATAGAGCTTTCAGGTGTGCTGTCAAGCTGCTAGGGTATGTTCTCTAGGTTCTTTTTGTAGTCACTTAGAGCTATGAGTATTCCTCTTAGCACTGCTTTCCTTGTGTCTCAAAAGTTAGGTAATGCTGTTTCTTCAATTTCATTAAATTCTAAAAGGTCTTTAATTTCGTCATTTATTTCTTCCTTGACCAAGTTATCATCGGCTAGAGAGTTTTTCAGTTTCCACGTGAATGTCAGCTTTCTGTTGTTTTTGTTATTATTGAAGACCAGCCTCAGTCATTGGTGATCTGATGGGATACATGGGATTATTTCAATCTTCTTATATCTGTCTAGGCCTGTTGCTGAGAAGAAGGTATATTCTTTTGTTTTAGGATGAAATGCTCTATAGATATTTGTTAAATCCATTTGGTTCATAACTTCTCTTAGTTTCACTGTGTCTCTGTTTAATTCTGTTTCCACTATCTGTCCATTTACGGGAGTGCAGTGTTTAAGTCTCCCACTATTATTGTGTGAGGTGCAATCTGTGCTTTGAGTTTTAGTAAAGTTGTTTTATGAATGTTGGTGCCCTTGCATTTGGAGCATAGATATTCAGAATTGAAAGTTCATCTTGGTAGATTTTTCCTTTGACAGGAATGAAGTGTCCTTCCTTATCTTTTTTGACAATGTTTGGTTGAAATTTGATTTTATTCGATATGAGGATGGTTAGTACAGGGAGTTTTAAAGTGTAGAAATCTTTCCCCTGATAAAATACTCTCTCACAAATATATGTGAGTTTCTGTGGGCCACTTAAAAGATCACACTGAAAATCTAAGCATAATGAAATGTAAAAATTTTTACCTGTTGACAGTCATTGAATATTCCTTTGGATTCTTTGATTTGCTGAGATTCTACTTTTTGAAGAATGAGTTCATGATAGGTGTGGGCCACAGCATACACAGCATTATACAAATTGTAACCTTCTTCACTAAGGGCCATGTCAAATTTGTGCAGTGCTAACCATTTCTCTGTGTTGTTGAACATAAAATGATCCGTCTTGCTATTGCTGTTCTTAGAGATTGAACAATTAAAATAATTCCACTTCTGCATAATCTGAGAAATGTCTATTGGATATTTGGAAATGTTTATTATTTGTACAAAATTGCTAAATTTAGTAATATCATTGTTGTGGTGTGCAAAAGTGACAGTCCCATGGAAGAAATCAAGGCTGAAATCTTTTTTATTTGTGATGACATCCCATTGTCAGGTTGTGATCCAGATTCTCTGAACACCTAAATATGCCCATCTTCTAAAGCTGACTTCTAGGGTAGAGTTCATTTCACCATAAATGATAACAACCTTGGCTGATGATGCCATAATTTGTTTATCATATGTCTTAGTCCTTCCGTGTATATCTGCATGGTTTCTGGGATCATATTCACAAATGCTAAACAGATCCCATGCCTTTGCATTTCTTCTCTCAAGTCTGAGAGAAACTGAATGCCCTGGTCATCATCTGAGATGACAAGTCCTATCCAAGTCCATCTAAAATGAACCATCAAGGATGCCATACCATGAGACAAACGTGTGTCCTTGGTTGCTACCTGATAGACATAGGGAAACTGGTCATGGTCACTCAAGTTAGAATTAAATGGTCCAAAGAAAACCTAGAGGATATATAAAGATGATGAAACATCCTGTAAGGAATATGAATGTTAGAAAGTTTGGATGTATATACAAGTAACATTACTCACATTTCAGAACTCCTATTGAGGATAGTAAGATTACACTATAAATATCACATATTATTCCTATTAGATTCTAGACTATTCCTGAGAAGTCACCATGTTATAAACACATACTTAACTGTTTTCTCAATGCATCAAAAATCTGATTATTTAATCCTTTATAATAAATGGATAACATATAAAAAAGAATACACACACAAACCTATACCAAGCAAATTTTCTCTCTAGGCACCTATGAATAGAGTAAAAAGTTGTTAACTCATCCAGTGTTACACATTCTCACCTTTGGGATCCTAGAATCAATTGCCAGTTTTAAGGATGTTGTCCATAATGGTCCTATAAGGTCTACAGGACAGCTTCCCTCTACTCCACATTCATAATTAATAAAACGCCAAGAAAAATTTTGTGATAAGTATTTTGTTTCCAGATTTTCAAATATATTTTCACACATGCCAGCACTGTGCGAGAATACCAAAGACTTGTTCGGTAAAAGATAAGGATTCCTGTTGATCTCATCAGTAGCAAAAAACATTACCAGAAAAAACTCAGATCTTCTTTCTGGTATTCTAAAAGAAGACATAGGGATGATTGTAGAGAGTGCTTGAAACATGAAATTTTCCCTCCAATTGCAGAAACTTCACACTAGGATACAGGTAAATGCTGATTTTTCTGAAATAAGCTTAAGAAATTAGTGATATTTGAGATTAATAAACCTTAAGAATTCTCCCAAATCCATCACTCTTATATGATAATTTTTATATTTGTGACAATGTATAAAGAGCTGTTTTATCTCTGAATGTCATACATGAACTAGATTACAGTTCTATAAACTAAGGTTCTTACACAACATTCTTCAAGTTCTAATTACACAGAACCAGGTATCTTTAAAATCTTGAAGTCTTCAAGTCAGTTTCATCTTTACTGCTTCTAGTTTCAATGTCTAAGATATACACATGATCTTCTGGGCTCTTCCAAAGGCCTTTTGTCACTTCTCCAGCCATGCCTTCTGTAGCACTCTAGTCTCTGGTAGACTCCACTCCATTGCTGCTGCTGTTCTTAGTAGACATTGAATGATACTGGCATCTTCAATACTATGGGGACTTCTGATGCAACTAGGCTTCACCAATAGCCTCTCATAGGCTCTCCTCATGGTGACAAAGCTCACCTTCTTTACAAGAATCCTTTATATCTTAGAC
>NW_021621068.1:0-5119 GCF_004785775.1 Grammomys surdaster
GGCTAGGGTCCTAGGAATGGTCACGTTACACACTGGACTTGGAGAGTGAGAACGTGGGAAAGATATCAGTAAAGGTTAGGGAAATGGCAGCTTTGAAAGTCTGTAAGTGTGCTTGGTCATCTGAAGATGGTCTTTCCCAGGACACTTGCTCTTTTCAGGAGGTGCCACTGCCTAATGTCCAACCTTTTGCTCCCAGTAGCTACACTTTAATGTCTGGCTCACCTACTTTCCCAGTTGTGGTAAATATTGTAAATAAAACAACCTCAAAAAGGAATGGTTTGTTTTCCAATGAAATTTAAGTTTGCAGACCATAAACAGGGTAAAGCTATCCACAGAGGTAGATAATTGTGACAGAGTCAAACTACAATCTAGTTCAAAACAAACAAACAAAACAGAAGAATAAATGTCTGTTTTCAGCTCACTTTTTTCTTTTTTTAATGTAGTCTTGATCCTTTCCTAAGCAATAATGTCATGCAGAGTTTATTTAGCTTCCCACCTCAGCTAAACTAATTGCTATAATCTAATACTTGCATGTCCAGTGTGCGAATATCATCTATTTGACAGCTGAGATGAACTATGACAATGTCCATGAAATATTGAATACTTTATTTATGTCATTCTATCCCCCTTCTCCTCAGTCCAACATATCCCATGTTCTCCCTTCAAATTCACAACCTCTTCTATGATAACTATTATTGTTACAAAAACACTTGAGTGCCTTTAATGTTGCTCTTAAGTCTACATGTTTAGTGCTGCTATTTTGAAGTCGAGCTATGAGGGGGTTCACTCCTAGATAAAACTGATATTCCTTCTCTCTCTCTCTCTCTCTCTCTCTCTCTCTCTCTCTCTCATCATTGATTGGCTCTAGCTCTTGACCTAAGGTGGGAGGTCAGCAGATGCTGACCTGATGCAGGCCCTGTTTTAGCAACTCTATTGAGATTTCATGGGGTTATCGTCCCTTTCATGTCTAGAAGACACTATCCTGCAGCATATGTCCTGTTCCTTCGTCTCTTATCATCTTTCCACTCATCTTCCAAAATGTTCCCTGAGCATTTTGACCTGTAGGGGTTATCTTGTACATGTACAAGTTTGGAATCCCACAGTATGTCCTCTGACGTCCACATGCAAACTGAGGCACAGTGGTCCCTCCAAATGGAATACATGTGAAGACTTGTATTTCATCTTACAAATCAAAGACAGATTATTTTATGCTGTGCTGGGTTCCTACTGTCTGGAAATGCATCAATTCTGTTACTCATATCTCTCCATGTCTTTCTCTGCTTTAATGTACCTTCAAGGAAAAGCAGTTCAGCAGCAGCCCAGCCATCTTGTTCATTAGGTCTAGTCACATGTGCTAAGTCCTTGTACTTTTATCCACACCAAGCAAAGGCGCTGCATAAGTAGTAAACAGTACCATGAGCTGACTGTCAATGTCTGTCCCCCTCATCTTACCAGACAATGCCACTGCACCTTCACCAGCTGACGAAGAACCGACATCATCAGAGTCCTCACTGAAGGTAAGAAGGCCTGCCTTTTCTCTAAGAAAAGTTACTTTGGTGATCTTATGTTTCTGTCAAATTCCCATTAGAACAACAGAACTGAACAGTGAACTGTGGGTGTTAGAGAGTTACCTTAGGGAAGAGGAAGAAATAGAATTGTATGAGCTTGTTCCTGCTTAAATAGAGCATGAACCTTCCAGTGTCAGGTAACATGGTTTGTCTACAGAAACCTTTTTATCTGAATAAAAAGGTTCCTCATTAGATAAATGTTATATAATATTTATTCAAAAGTTAACAGGCATATCATCTATAAAAATGTGTATTTTTCCTTAAGGGTCCTCTCCTGCTTGTTTCTTGAGTCTGTCATCTAGATTGAGTTTGAGTCATTCCCCAAAACTATGTAGTGGAAAGCTTCATGCCTCGAATATTTGAATCCTGAGGGTATATTCCATTGAAAACCTGAGCATCCATGCAAATAATTAGAGGGTCCCTCCCCCATAGAGGGATTGATCTTACAAAACATGTTATTAAGTTGGTCTGCCAGCAAAAGGTGCTCTGATCTTACTTTGAGTCAACATAAGGGTGCACATTTTAGTTTTTGTCACAAAGTACATAGCCTGGGTTCTCCATGACATCATCCTATAAAGCATTATACAAGTCCTTTTCTGTCTTTTTCCTATTCTACTTTACACTGT
Organism: Grammomys surdaster; assembly: GCF_004785775.1. NCBI lineage: Eukaryota > Metazoa > Chordata > Mammalia > Rodentia > Muridae > Grammomys > Grammomys surdaster. Next base: position 2,195 of record NW_021621068.1, read on the forward strand.
GCTGTGACACAGGGTGAACCAAAGAACTATGGAGACAGAACTCAGCATGACCTGAGCCTCAAAATGTTTTCTTTCCTTTCAGTTACAGGTGGAGCATAAAAGATTCAAATGTTGTATGTATCATAGAATTTCTTTCTCAACACACATTGTAGATAAGAATTGTATAAATACTAGCTGTCTTTTGTCTGGTACACTACTATGATATAAGATCTCTATTGGGAGTGAAACTTGGGAATTTAAAGGGTAAAACACGATACCCTAAGTAACCCGGTCATGGCCCTGTGTCTACAATAACTGCATTCAACTCTAATGCCTTTAGTTTGGGGAGGATTTTGTGCACCAGGCAGTGACTACATAGTTGTTGGCACTTGGTTATTGAGCAGTGCTGGATCATTCTTTTTGCTACATATGCATCTTTAAAGGTAAGCTCAAATTTGAGTTCCAGTATTACTTCTCTCACTACTGGTCAGTCTTCATACTGCCTGCTGAGTCTGAGTGCTCAGTGGAACCATATAGACAGCTATGAGTTACATAGAAAGAGTTTGGCTGGGATGTTGGATGTGTTAAAGTGCCTTCACAGTCAGACCTTTGACATAAAAAGAATTTGTCACAGAGAGCTAATATGGGCAGAATGACTAGTCCAGTTGGTTTAGTGTGTTCCTAGCATGTGAAAGGTCCTAGTTTTGATACCACTGTCTCTAATAGGCACCTATGGGGGCACATTTGTGTAAACACAGTTCTCCTGAACTGGAGTGAAGAGAATCATAAATTCAAACTCATCCTTTTATAAATAGGTATTTTAAGCCTAATTTCTGAAAATTAAAAAAAGCACATGTAGAGAGTGCGCTTGCAGCAAATGCCCCCTTGAAGAGGAGTTTTTAGAAACTGGACTTTGATGAGTTAGAATAAAGCAGGGATGGTATATACTTAGTGTACCATTAATGTCCCACACTGCCATTCCAGCTACACTTAGTATGGCTGCTGCACATAGTGGCTGAGGATGTTTGTCATCTAGAAAGCCACATGCATACATATCATCCAAATGCCAGACCACCTTTCTTGCCTGCTCAGGTTGAAGACATCAGGGTTTGGCCAATATAAGAATTTTTGTCCTGCCATACCATCTAATGGGACAACTTGACTTAATATGATTTGGCGTCTAAGTATTTCTGAGAAATACAGAAGAATCTATAATCCCTAGTGGTCCAGATTGTTCACTGGAAGACATGTGACAAGGTGAAGATGCAGAAGGAATGCCACATATTTGTACTAAGCCAGGGCTCTTTACTTATGGATCAAAGTACAGTTTTGAGTCAGGGATTGAAAGATAGAGACTCTCTCTCTCTCTTTCTTTCCTCTCTCTCTCTCTGTCTCTCTCTGTCTCTCTGTCTCTCTCTCTCAAAAGGCTTCTGTCAGAATTTGAATACAATGAAAAGACTATAACTAATATGGTATCCAAAGGTGGAAAATAAGAGGTCATACAATATTCTATATTTCCCAGCTCATCTAAGACAATACCACATGTTCTCCATGACTTGTAAATACCATGATTAAATAAAAAATGAAAAGTCAACAACAAACATGTTCCCTGTCCTGGATCCAGTGGAATACTCACTCTGAATTCAGTTACCAGAGTCTAGCTGAAGTCCTCTGGTACCTAACAAACAGCATTTCTGACAAACATCTTGCATTTATCAAACAAAGAGCATTTGTGCTGTGCATGAGCCTTTCCTTATGGTTTACCATGTAGAGTCATCTTTCAAACCTGAAAGTCTCATGGGAAGTCTTTCTGAACCTTCTATTGTTTGAGCGAAATCAGGGAGAAGAGAGGGATTGTATGAACAAGGTTGTGTTCATGTGTTTCTCAGAAGGATGTGACTCCCGTCTGGTACCATGTCCATATAACACGTTCCAGTCCTGCTGCTCTTTCTGTTGTCACAGCCACATACATGTAGACATTACCTAAAGTGTCTGTGGAATGCTTCATCACACAAGGCGGTGACCTTCCTGAAGCACCGTCTGACTCTGACGACTACCTGGAGACAGGAAATGAGATCATAGTTACAAACGCACAACCATGATGAATTTTCTGTTTTGCTGCCATAAAGCTAACATAACTCTCCCTGTTGTGAATGTATCCTCAGTTTCTTCAATCTTAAAAAGATTTCATAAGAAGAGCCCACGTCCTTGGAAGGAACCTCCAGTTCCTCCAATTACTTTGAAAGAACCATCACAACCAAGGAAAAAAGGTAGTGTAAATACTGAGGATTTGCTTCAGTTATCTGTAGTAGTTGATTATCCTGTGTGCCCTCTGAAAAATGTGAATAGATTTAGCATATTTTTAATAAGTGAAAAATGCTAATGTGTATCTCATCAGTAGGAATACAACCCTAAAGAGTACCAATGTACCTAACAGTCACTTTGGCTCTCATTGAATAACATGAACTAGAGGAAAGCCGAGGCCCATGTTGGATGATCCAGTGTGGCTTCACCTGATTTAGGCAGGACTAGGTGAGCCACTCTCTGTACTACATACTTTTACCTGTGGGTGATCCATTTGGATTAGATCTGATCCAGGTTACAGGTGAATTATATAAAAACCTTGGACAGGGCAGTTGGAGAGAGTCCCAGAAGTGCTCATGTTACACCCTGTGCCTAGGAGTGTGAGAGAGTAGGAAAGAACTCTATAAGGACAAGGAAAATGGAAGATTTCTCTGATTTTCCTCTTTCAGAGGCATAAGAATAAGCAGTAGCTGTCCATGGAAATGGCACCTAAATTATTTGTCCATCCCCTTTAACAAAATCCTTTGAGTAAAACACTCTAGGGATGAAAGGTTTGTTTTGCCCCTTAGCTTGAGAATGATGCGCATCGAGAGAAAGAGAGAGAGAGAGAGAGAGAGAGAGAGAGAGAGAGAGAGAGAGAGA
>NW_021621069.1:0-8241 GCF_004785775.1 Grammomys surdaster
CTGGCCTGTCTTGAGTTTTTCATGAATCCTCCACTGTGAAATTCTTCTTATGACAAAGCGACCGCATCCTCAGTAAGGCCACAAATCTGATTAGTGCTAAATTCATGTAGGCGAAGCATAGTGAAACAATCAAAACCTGGCACCAATTTGTCTCTACAAAAAAAAAATGAGATTATGGGGCTATATCATTCCAAAAGACCTTAGAACTTTCAAATGCCAAAATGCCCATAGTGTAGTCCAGAATCAACAAAGTTCAGAATTCTGAATGTCCTTTTCTCTTCATAACTCTCTAAAATTCATTCCAGCATCAAATAAAAGCTTAACATCAGATCATATATGTACAACATCATAGGATGTATATATAAACATTTCAAAACTTCACAGTGATGATACTCCTTCAAATGAAGCCAAAAATCCAACTGCAAAAATTTCAATTCCTGCATTGACTTTATTGATGTCCCACACTTTTCACATTTGCAAACTATTATCCACTTGTGTGTATAAAAGAAACTGTCACCTTTGTCTTGTGCTGGTTCGAATCACTGATAGCTGCTTTCCTCAACAGGCATCCCACAGGGTTTACTGAGGATCATCTGGGCTCTTACAATAAGAGATTAAGTTTCATCTTTCAGCTCTAGTTTCTGTGAGACCATAAGCTCCTGCCAATAGTACTCCACTGTTGCTGCTCTTCCTTGTGGTCATCCCATTTTACTGGACTCTCAAATACACCCAGTTCTTCTGCTTCCACCAGGCAGCACTTTCACAATGAGCCTCTCCTAGGCAGTCTTCAAGATACCAATCCAAAAATTCATTGTATAACCCCATTCAGTCCTTGGACTTTAACAGACACTGAAGCAGCAATTTCCCCAATGGCCTTACCTACCCACTCAAAGGACCAGGCCTCAACTGCTCTCAGGATCCCTTCATTCCTTCAGTACCAACTGGAAGATTCTTACAAAATATCTGGATGCCTGCAGGAGGGCTATCTCTGGAACACAGCTTCTTGGTGCTCTCATAAAATACTTCCAATATATTATACATCAACGGTGACAGTTTCTAAGTCACTGGCAATTTCTTAGCTCAAACTAACCTGATTCAGCTATCCAAGTAAACTCAAATATTCTGGATTCCAAAGCCATAGCAACTTGCCCAAAACTTCCAAGTTCTATCAGTTGCTGGTGCTGGAACTGGGCCCCTAGTTCAATGGCATTTATCCCAGCAACCTAGTCTCAATAGTTTCCTCACTGTCTAAGTACTGTTGTCATCGAACATGATCTGTAGACTAACCTTGAACCAAGAGATCTGCTTGTCTCACACACTTGATTTGTGCACCACCGAGTTGGAACTAATATTTTCTTTACCGTTACCAAATAAAGAAAACTATTCTTTTCTTTCTTTGTTCTAGGTTGGCCTTGAACTCAGAAAAACCCTGCCTCTCTCTCTCTTGGGATTTAAGATTGATATTCTCATGGATAAACACAAAGATTTTCAGAGCCAGTATTCTCAAGATATCTATCCAAAGTTACTGTAATACCATGGCATGATTTGGACAAAAACTCTCTGTTTTCTATCCCATGATCTGGATCTGTGATTTTTCTCCCATTTATCGATGTTAGTTCACAACATATGTATTCATGTTGACAACTGACAGCAGCCATCTCCATCTATCTCTTGGCAATTTGAATCAGAATCATATCTTTTTTTGTCCAAATGAAAAAAAAACTGCAGCATTAAAAGGCCTACATAATATAAACCATGCCTTTCTCAACTGAAAATCTACAAGGAGAATCCCTTGCTGGGGAGTATATTCCCCTCTGGTCAATTCTCAGTTACTTCCATTTAGTATCTTTGGATACATGATTTAACACTATTCTACTTCCTGATACCCTTCTGTGAACACTATGTTTGAACCCCTCCATTTTGGATTTTCTGTTTCCCATTTTACTCTACTTCTTCAAATGTTTCCCATGAGAGTGAACTACAGAACAAAGTCTAATTTATGGCTCTTTGAGGCTCCCTTTATTAATTGTATTTATTTACATTTCTTTACCTTCCCTCCAGAATCCTCTGAAGACAAGCGCACAAAGAAGCCCCTTTCTTCACCAAAATAACAAAAGATATTTTCTAAGTCTCACATTAATACTCCTCTCGTATGGAATCTACTGTGCTAAGACCCCTCATTTAAATTCACTATTAGCACCACTCTCTGCCCTGCTGCTAATACTTCAGCATATTAAGCTCCATGTAAAGCATCCAAACAGCCAGAATCGAATTTCCAACAAAAATAACAACCTGGACAGCCCTATCAAAATGATTACCCAGTCTCTGGTACCCACTTCAATGTTAGTTAAGGATTCATCACAGAGAAGAGACCCCATGAGTAAGACAACTCTTATGGAGGATGACAGTCAATTTAGGCTGACTTAACAACTTAAAGATTCCTCCCACTATCACGATGGCAGAAATTTGGACACCATTCAGTATGACATAGTGCTAAAGGCGCCAGGGAAGGCAGGTTATTCTCTTCCACAGGCAGCCAGGAGGATGGTTTTAACCAAGCTGTCCTGACCTGAGATTTTCAAGAATCCTCCAATGTGACTCACTCTCTATGACAAAGCGACCCCATCCTCAGTAAGGCCACATATCTGATTAGTGCTAAATTCATGTAGGCTAAGCATAGTGAAACAATCAAAACCATTTCCTGCCACCTATTTGCCTTGCAGGAAAAAGAAAAGAGACTATGGGGGTTATAGCAAGCCAAAGGACATTAGAAACTATCCAATGCCAAAATACCCATAGTCTAGTCCAGACTCAACAAAGCTCAGAATCCTAAATCTCCTTTTCTCTTCCTGAACTTCTAAAATACATTCCAGCATCAAATGAAAGCTTAACATCAGATAACATATGTACAACAACATAGGGTCTATATAAACATTTCACAACTTCACAGTGATGATGCTCCTTCAAATGAATCCAAAAATCCAACTGCAAAAATTTCCATTCATGCATTGACTTTATTGATGTCCCACACTTTTCACGTTTGCAAACTATAATCCACTTGTGTGTATAAAAGAAACTGTCACCTTTGTCTTGTGCTGGTTCGAATCACTGATAGCTGCTTTCCTCAACAGGCATCCCACAGGGTTCACTGAGGATCATCTGGGCTCTTACAATAAAAGGTTAAGTTTCATCTTTCAGCTCTAGTTTCTGTGAGACCATAAGCTCCTGCCAATAGTACTCCACTGTTAGTGCTCTTATTTGTGGTCATCCCATTTTACTGGACTCTCAAATACACCCAGTTCTTCTGCTTCCACCAGGCAGCACTTTCACAATGAGCCTCTCCTAGGCAGTCTTCAAGATACCAATCCAAAAATTTATTGTATAACCCCATTCAGTCCTTGGACTTTAACAGACACTGAAGCAGCAATTTCCCCAATGGCGTTACCTAGCCACTCACAGGACCAGGCCTCAACTGCTCTTCAGGATCCCTTCATTCCTTCAGTACCACCTGGAAGATTCTTACAAAATATCTGGCTGCCTTCAGGAGGGCTATCTCTGGAACACAGCTTCTTGGTGCTCTCACAAAATATTTCCAATATATTATACATCAACGGTGACATTTTCTAAGTCACTGGCAATTTCTTAGCTCAAACAAAACTGATTCAGCTATCCAAGTAAACTCTAATATTCTGGATTCTAAAACCATAGCAAGTTGCCCAAAACTTCCAAGTTCAATCAGTTGCTCGTGCTGGAACAGGGCCCCTAGTTCAATGGCATTTATCCCAGCAACCTAGTCTCAATGGTTTCCTCACTGTCTAAGTATTGCTGTCTTCGAACATGATCTGTAGACTAACCTTGAACCAAGAGATCTGCTTGTCTCACACACTTGATTTGTGCACCACCGAGTTTGGAACTAATATTTTATTTACCATTACCAAATAAAGAAAACTATTCTTTTCTTTCTTTGTTCTAGGTTGGCCTTGAACTCAGAAAAACCCTGCCTCTCTCTCTCTTGGGATTTAAGATTGATATTCTCATGGATAAACACAAAGCTTTTCAGGGCCAGTATTCTCAAGATCTCTATCCAAAGTTACTGTAATACCATGGCATGATTTGGACCATAACCCTCTGTTTTCTACCCCATGATCTGGATCTGTGATTTTTCTCCCATTTATCGATGTTAGTTCACAACATATGTATTTTTGTTGACAACTGACAGCATCCATCTCCGTCCATCTCTTGGCAATTTGAATCAGAATCACATCTTTTTTTGTCCAAATGAAAAAAAAAAACTGCACCATTAAAAGGCCTACATAATATAATCCATGCCTTTTTCAACTGAAAATCTACAAGGAGAACCCCTAGCTGGGGAGTATATTTCCCTCTGGTCAATTCTCAGTTACTTCCATTTAGTATCTGTGGTTACATGATTTAACTCCATTCTACTACCTGATACCCTGTTCTGAACACTATATTTGAACCCGTCCATTTTGGACTTTCTGTTTCCCATTTTACTCTACTTCTTCAAATGTTTCCCATGAGAGTGAACAACAGAACAAAGTCTAATTTAGGGCTCTTTGAGGCTCCCTTTATTAATTGTATTTATTTAGATCTCTTTAACTTACCCTCCAGAATACTCTGAAGACAAGCGCACAAAGAAGCCCCATTCTTCACCAAAATAACAAAAGATATTTTCTAAGTCTCACATTAATACTCCTCTCCTATGAAATCTACTGTTCTAAGACCCCTAATTTAAAATCACTATTAGCACCACTCTCTGCCCTGCTGCTAATACTTCAGCATATTAAGCTCCATTTAAAGCATCCAAACAGACAGAATCGAATTTCCAACAAAAATAACAACATGGACAGACCTATCACAATGATAACCCAGTCTCTGGTACCCACTTCTATGTTAGTTAAGGATTCATCAAAGAGAAGAGACCCCATGAGTAAGACAACTCTTATGGAGGATGACAGTCAATTTGGGCTGACTTACAACTTAAATATTCCTCCCACTAACACGATGGCAGAAATTTGGACACCATTCAGGATGACATAGTGCTAAAGGTGCCAGGGAAGGCAGGTTATTCTCTTCCACAGGCAGCCAGAAGGATGGTTTTAACCAAGCTGTCCTGACCTGAGATTTTCAAGAATCCTTCATTGTGACACACTTCCTATGACAATGCGACCCCATCCTCAAAAGGCTACACATATCTGATTAGTGCTAAATTCATGTAGGCTAAGCATAGTGAAACAATCAAAACCATTTTCTATGGGGGCTATAGCAAGCCAAAGGACCTTAGAAAGTATCCAATGCCAAAATACCCATAGTCTAGTCCAGACTCAACAAAGCTCAGAATCCCAAATGTCCTTTTCTCTTCCTGAACTTCTAAAATACATTCCAGCATCAAATGAAAGCTTAACATCTGATCACATATGTACAACATCATGGGGTCTATATAAACATTTCACAACTTCACAGTGATGATACTCCTTCAAATGAATCCAAAAATCCAACTGCAAAAATTTCCATTCCTGCATTGACTTTATTGATGTCCAACTCTTTTCAGGTTTGCAAACAATAATCCACTTGTGCTGTATAAAAGAAACTTTCACCTTTGTCTTGTGCTGGTTCCAGTCACTGATAGCTGCTTTCCTCAACAGGCATCACACAGGGCTTACTGAGGAACTTCTGAGCTCTTATAAAAGGAGCTTGGGTTTCACCTTACAGCTCCAGTTTCAGCGTGACCATAAGCTCCTGCCAATAGTACTCCACTGTTGCTGCTCTTCCTTTTGGTCATCCCATTTTACTGGATTCTCAAACACACCAAGTTCTTCTGCTTCCATCATGAAGCACTTTCACCATGAGCCTCTCCAAGGCAGTCTTCAACGTACCAATACTCAACTTCATTGTGTAACCCCTTTCAGTCGTTGGGCTTCAACAGACACTGAAGCAGCAATTTCCCCAGTGTCCTGACCTACCACTCACAGGACGAGGCCTCAACTGGTCTTCAGGTTCCCTCCATTCCTTCAGTACCACATGGAAGATTCCTACAAATTATCTGGATGCCTGCACGAAGTCTATCTCTTGAACACAGCTTCTTGGTGCTCTCATAAAATACTTCCAATATATTATATCTGAACGATGACAGTTTCTAAGTCACTGGCAATTTCTAAGCTCAAACTAACTTGATTCAGCTGTCCAAGTGTACTCTATTATTCTGGATTCTAAAGCCATAGCCACATGCCCAAAACTTCCAAGTTCTATCAGTTGCTGGTGCTGGAACACGGCCCCTAGTTCAATGGCATTTATCCCAGCAACCTAGTCTCAATGGTTTGCTCTCTGCCTAAGTATTGCTGTCATGGAACATGATCTGTAGACTAACCTTGAAACCAGAGATCTGCTTGTCTCACACACTTGATTTGTGCACAACCGTGATTGGAACTAATCTTTTCTTTACCTTTACCAAATAAAGAAAACTATTCTTTACTTTCTTTGTTCTAGGTTGGCCTTGAACTCAGAAATTACCTTGCCTCTCTCTCTCTTTGGATTAAAGATATATACTATCATGCATAAACACAAAGATTTTCAGTGCAAGTATTCTCAAGATCTCTATCCAAAGTTACTGTAATACCACAGCATGGTTTGGACAAAATCCCTCTGTTTTCTAGCCCATGATGTAGATCACTGATTTTTCTCCCATTTATGGATTTTACTTCAAAACATATGTAGTCATGTTGACAACTGACAGCAGCCATCCTCGTCCATCTCTTGGGCATTTGGTTCAGAATCATATCTATTTTTGTCCAAATGAAAAAAATAACTGCAGCATTAAAACGCCTATAAAATATAAACCATCCCTTTCTCAACTGAAAATCTACAAAGAGAATCCCTAGCTGTGGGGGATATTTACACCTGGTCTATTCTCAGTTACTTCAGTTTAGTATCTTTGGATACATGATTTAACACTATTCTACTTCCTGATGCCCAGTTTTGAACACAATATTTTAAACACTCCATTTTGGGCTTTATATTTGCCATTTTACTCTGCTTCTTGAAATGTTTCCCATATAGTGAAAAGCAGAATAAAGTCTAATCTAGGTGTCTTTGAGGCTCCCTTTATTAATGGTATTAATTTACATCTCTTTAAATTATCCTCCAGAAAACTCTTAAGACAAGCACACAAGGAAGCCCTATTCTTCACCAAAATATGAAAAGATATTTTCTAAACCTGATATTAATACTCCTCTCTTCAGAAATATACTGTGCAAAGCACCCCTCATTTAAAAATCACTATTAGCACCACTATCTGCCCTCCTGCTAATACTTCAGCATATTAAGCTACTTTAAAGCATCCAAACAGCCAGAATCGAATTTCCTACAAACAAAAACATGGACAGACCTATCACAATGATAATCCAGTCTCTGGTACCCACTTCTATGTTAGTTAAGGATTCATCACAGTGAAGAGTCCCCATGAGTAAGACAACACTTACTGAGGATGACAGTCAATTTGGGCTGACTTACAACTTAATGATTCCTTCTAATAACACCATGGCAGAAATTCGGACACCATTCAGGATGACATAGTGCTAAAGGTGCCAAGAAAGGTAGGTTATTCTCTTCCACAGGCTGTCAGGAGAATGGTTTTAACCAAGCTGTCCTGACCTGAGATTTTCATGAATCCTCCATTGTGACACACTTCCTATGACAAAGCGAGAACATCCTCAGTATGGCCACATATCTGATTAGTGATAAATTCATATAGGATAAGCATAGTGAAACAATCAAAACCATTCCCTGGCACTAATTTGTCTCTGCAAAAAAAAAAAAATGGGATTATGGGGGCTATACCAAGCCAAAGGACCGTAGAATTATCCAATGGCAAAATAACCATAGACTAGTCCAGACTCAACAAAGCTCAGAATCCTAAATGTCCTTTGCTCCTTCTAAACTCTCTAAAATTCATTGCATCATCAAATAAAAGCTTAACATCAGATCACACATGTACAACATCATAGGGTATATATAAACAATTCAAAACTTCACAATGATGATACTCCTTGAAATGAAGCCAAATATCCAACTGCAAAAATTTCAATTCCTGCATTGACTTGACTGATGTCCAACTCTTTTCAGGTTTGCAAACTATAATCCACTTGTGCTGAATAAAAGAAACTGTCACCTTTGTCTTGTGCTGGTTCCAATCCCTGATAGCTGCTTTCCACAACATTCATC
>NW_021621070.1:0-422 GCF_004785775.1 Grammomys surdaster
CTGTCCTGGAACTCCCTCAGTACATCATGCTGGCCTCTATCTCAAACTCAGAGATCTTCCTGTGTCTTCCTCACAAGTGCTAGGATTAAAGGTGTTCACAAGAATGATCATTGTTAACCTATCTTGGTACTGTATATGTGGGGGTGTTTTGTCTGCAAGGATGTTGGTACACTACTTGTGTTTGTACATAGTTCCTGAATAGGCCAGAAAAGTGTGCCACATTCTCTGAAACTGGAGTTACAAATTGTTGTAAGCGAACATATAGGCATGTGGAATTGAACCTGAGTCCTCGGGAAGAGCAGCCAGTGAGCTGTCTGTCCAGCTAATGAGGCAAATAATTTTAACCACAAGTTCATATACCAAATAAAGAAGCTAATTTTTACCTTAGAAGATTCAAAATTTACAGACGATTTAAGAATATT
>NW_021621070.1:432-2656 GCF_004785775.1 Grammomys surdaster
CCAAGTGCTGGAATTGAAGGCATGTATCACCATGCCTGGATAACAATTACATTTTTATTTGAACTCACTGCTTCAAGCTTTTCATTTCATATTGGGATGAAATGAGTAAATAAAATCCAAAATAATAAAGTGTAAAAATTTATTATACCTAAAGCTGGAGAGAAGAGCACTTGTTACTCTTACTGATGACCTGGATTCAGTCCCAAGCACCTCACAGTGGCACCTCCATTTCCAGGAAAATTAATACTCTCTTCACACCTCTTGAGTCATCAGGAAGACATGTGGTGCACAAACATACATGCAGGCAAAACACTCATTCACATGAAATAAATCTCACGTTTTGATTTAGTATAAGTTAAAAATCAATTCAAAACAAAAACTAAGCAGAGAACAAATGTGAAATTATTAACTTGTACTTTATGTTTTCTGAGACAAAGTATCACTGTGCACTTGTGACTGCTTTTAAATTTACAGGGACTCTTTGGCCTCACCTTCTACCCCAATAGTTCTATGATTATAGGCTTATGAGCATGTGCCAACATCCCCAGCTCTCTGAGTTGTATATTCAATACAGAAATTTTGCATCGCAGACATCAGGTTATGTAAGAGAAAGTACATCTCTTAAATGGTGTCCTTGGGCTGGAGAGATGGCTCAGTGGTTAAGAGCAGCTGTTCTAGAGGACCAAGGGTCAGGTTACAGCACCCGCAGGGCACAACTGGCCATAACTTGAGTTTTAGGGGATCTAACAAAGACATACATGCAGGCACATCATCAAAGCACATAAAATAATCCTTTAAGAGTGCAAAGGTGTTCTTGATGGAAAAATAAAACTCATCTTGATTTTTGTTTCCTCAAAAATCTAGGTATGCAGTGTCAATGGCTAGAAGAATCAGAACCAGAGTATATGCTCACCCCGAAGACCTGTGGACATAAAACCAAACATGGTCATGACCTTGTTTGCTTGTTTGATGGGCAGAGGGATGAAGAGGGTGTACACCAACCAACCTTACACAAAGGTGACTAGCATGTGAGCTAGTCCCAGGTGATATGCTTGTAGCTTCAGAAGTCTTGGTCATTTAAAGGATATTTAACTTTGATTAGCAAGACTAATCATGACAGCCTTCTGAGAAAGCATTTTAGTAGACAAGCATCTCCTTTTTCCTGTAGAGCTGGATCTGTTCAGCACACCTGAGGAAGCTCACAACCAACCTTTTGCTCTCTCTTCCCAGTATCATTCATTTCAGTCTAAAATGATATTGAATATGAAACTTTCGAGGAGAGAGTGGGCTCAGAATTTAGATGGGAGTTTGATAAGAAAAGAATGCTAAAGTGTACAATGGACTTCAGATTTACACCTAAGGCAAGGAGTTGTGGTCACAAAAATGGGAAAATAATGTATGTCGAACTTGATGTACTCTTGCTCTGTCAGGCTCTTTGCTGTAGTTCAAGATCATTATGTTAATCTAACTTTGAAAAATGATATAATCTGGTAGCACCATAGTCCAAATAAAGGCATTTGCATAATAATTATTCTCTAGTCTTTTTTGTTTTAATGATTTATCTTAATGTGGGTATATGGTGGTTGATGGTGCCATTAAAGGGAATCCCTATGGCCAACAGAAAGAACATTGATTTCCCCTGGATCTAGAGTTACAGAAGGTTGGAATCTGATGAGGATGCTGGCCATCAAACTTGAAAAGAGCACAAGCACTCTTGATGTCTGAGCCATCTCTCCAGCACATTATTTTGTCTTTGAGACAGGTCTCCCTCTGTAGCTCCGGAGGGTCATGAATTGAACTTAATTCCGCTTCAACTTCCCCATGCCTGCCCTTACTCTCCTCTTGGTGCTTCTGCCCCATAGTAACATGCCAATGGTGACCTGCATTTCCTATGTTTTCTGTTATATTCTAGAAAATCATTTGTATCTTACTTGGGATTTGTGGGCCGAGTTGGAGGTGTAGGACCACCTTGAGTACAAATAAATGTTAAATATAATTATTTCCTCTAATTCTCCAGATCTCCTTGGCTGAGGATATGGAGCTCAGTAAGAAGGAGAGAATTTAATGTTCACAAGGTGCTGGGTTCAATTCCCATTCCTCTAAAAATTAGTTTGTCCACTGCCTCTTCTTGCTCTTCCTCTTCCTCTTCCTCTTCCTCTTCCTCTTCCTCATTGCCTTCATTTTTAATCTTTGCAGTGTTGTCTAACATGCAGATCCTGAAATG